>NW_006399753.1:42059300-42071388 GCF_000299155.1 Elephantulus edwardii
AAATGAACATATCACATATTTCCTCATAATTTATTATAACTAAAGATTTGAAGCAACAGAAGATATTTGAAAGAAAAGAAGAATATATTGGAAAAGAAGAATGGATCATAGAAAAGAAGGCAAAGATTTAACACTCAAAAGAATTCACTTGCTAAAAAGAAGGTCAGTAGTTTGAAGTCACCCACCACTGCATAGAAGAAAGATATGATAATCTGCTTCTGTAAAGATTTATTGCCTTGGAAATTTTATGGGTGGTTAAGATGGGTAGATCTACACTGTAGTGTGAGTTGAAATAGACTTTATAGCAGGGAACTAGTTTGGATTTGAGACAGAAAGTTTTAAGACATGACCACAATCTTCAAGGGATCTGTTGACATGACAAACACAAGAAACTTGAATGGTATGAATGAAAACACATCTCGAACTTATTTACTGATTCTGGATAATGTGAGCTGGTATACTGGTTAGAAGACTACCGGGTAGAAGAACAAAAAAAGAAATGAATTTTGCAGTGAATTGAATTTAAAATTTTAAGTTATTCATTAAATTGCTTTGATGATCATTCACAATATTTTGATTGACTCAAATCTCAACGGAGGTAAACATTGTTTATTATAGAACAGAGAAGAGCAGAAACTACTTCTTTGAATCAACTAGCTGTAACTGGTTCAATCTTTGCAAATGCATAGTAAACTGTAAAAGTCTTCCAATTTTTAGGTACTGAAAGTCACGGTAATGGTTAATTAGACTGGGGATTTGTCTCTGTAGTAAAAGATTATCTTCGCAGTAGTCAGAAATAATGGAGTTTCTATTCTAAGAAACATTCCCCTAGAAGTAATCTTGACTTTATGAGATTAAATAAGAATATTTTGAAGCTATTCCCATCAGATTTCTAAAGAATAGTGATCTTATGAGAAAGGGAAATTTCAATTTTGTACTATCAAATAAGGGCTATTTGAGATTAATGGACTAGAGATGATATTCAAATCTATCAGCTGTACCTTAAATTTTATTTTACTGAATGAGTAAAACATTTTTTTGCCTGTATCTGCCCAGACATAGAAAACTAACTGATTGAATCAATTATATTTACATCAAATTTATTTGAAATCTTATTTTGGGGCCATAAATTAGTATGACTGACATTAAGCAGATTCTCTGCACACATTTCATTTTATAATTTTATTTCTCTTTATAACAGAAGTTTGTGTATAATGGCAATACACTGATTAATTTGTTTTCTTGGTGTTAAAAGGTATGCGAATGTCTAGAATGACCTACTATGTAAATATTTCATAATCCCACTTGAAGATACATTTGGAAGTAGACTTTCTCTCATTGCTTTTTTTGTTTAGAAATGCATTAATATTTTTACTTTTAATTTAAGTAACTATTTATATTATTGTAGAGGAAGCCCTGTTTTATTGAAATACATATTTTTTAAAAATTTGAACTTATATAAATATTTATTTTTTTAATATTTTCTATTTCCGCTGTTTTTTCCCCCCTTAATTTGTCATTTCTATTATAGACTATATTCTCTTAGGGAAAAAAAAACCCCTTTGTATTTATGCTAATTATCTACACTCATTTATCATTTTCTTTTGCATAGAAAGATTTATTATTTTTCGGTTAACAATTATTTAACACAGGTTTACCTTGAAAGCATAGCATATTCGGTTCCAGATGATCACAATAAAACAAATAGCTTAGTAAAATATATCTTGCTGTAAAATGAGTCATGGATTTTTGGTTTCCCAGTGTGCACAAAAGTTGTGTTTACACTGTGCTGTAGTTTATTAAGTGTGCAATAGCATTATAAAACAATTTGAACTCTTGTGAGAAATTACCAAAATGTGACACAGAGCAATAAATTAAGCACACTCTATGCGTGGAACGCCTCGATTAAAACAAACTTGGAAGGAGTAGCATTCACTTCAAAAATAGCTTCCTTCTAGAAACTCTGTGAATGTGGAGAAATGATGAAAGTTATACAAGTGTTCAGATCTTTCGTATAAGTTGTCTACAACTCGATGGCACTTAACAACAACAACAACGGAAAAATGATACTTATATATTCATGTAACATAGCATTGCTACAACCTTTAATTTGTAAAAAAATGTATTAACTGATAGAGAAAATAAGATGAAGTATTCCTGTGTTTAAAGTGTTCCTTATTTCTTAAATCAATTACGTTAATTAAATTTTCTATTTAAAACTATGAAAATTTTCATATTCTAAGAGTAAAAAATATCCCCTCCTATTTTAGTATTAGCAACTCATTCTCTCATGGTGTTTTAGTATAATTAAGAAATGTGCATAACTTTGCCACCTATAGATTTTACCATTTATGTGGCTGTATTTACAGGATATCCACATTGTATGTACAGTTAGCATCTGAACAATCCATGTATGATCTTGAGTGTATTTTCTTTCACCCGTCCATATCTATTCATCTTATCTGCATATATCTATCTCCCTCCATTTGTACAGTAATGTTTGACTATATTTATGGTGTTGAGGGTGCTCTGGTGGCATAATCTATAGGAAGTTGTTTAGTCGACTATGACTTATAGCAACCATGTGAACAAGGGATCAGAAACTTTTCCTAGCCTGTGTCATCCTCACCATTTCTGAAAAACTTGAGCTCATTGCTATAATTACTGTGTCTCTCAAAGGTCTTCCTCTCTTATGCTGACCCTCCACCTCCCCAAGCATGATTCCCTTCTCCAAGGACTGGTCCCTGTTAACAACATGCCCAAAGTGTGTGAGACAATGCTTCACCATCCTTGCTTCCAAGGGACACTCAAGTATCACTACCAAGACAGACCTGTTCATTCTCTTGACAGTCCATAAATATTTAATACTCTTCTCTAATACCACACTCAAAGGCTCTTAAATATTTAAATAGTTTTAAACTAAGTTTTAATATTCAAATTTTTCAATATATGAGCAAATTATTTTATAGTCTAATGATGAGATTACCTAGCTGCCACAATTTTGACTTTTTTAATAATTAAACAGATGTATTCTGGAACTGAGTATGGCTTATTTGTTAAATATTTATACAAACACACACATGCTCATTGCTATATACCTGTGTGTATTTATGTATTGTTGTTGTTATGTACCATCGAGTCATCTGTAACTCATAACTACTGTATGCACAATACTTTTGAGTCCTGCCCTATTCTGAGCCAGTCTCAGAACACCTGTCTCCAACACACCTAACCCCATTATCTGTAACTATGCCAATCCATCTCATCCAAGGTCTTCCCCTCTTGCACTGCCTCTCCACCCATTCAAGCATGATGTCCTTCTCCGAGGACTGAGTCCTCAAAATCTTTCCCTCTAAGGAACACCTCGGTTTCACCCTTCCAGGAAAGGCCTATTTATTCTCTTTGCAATCCATGGATGTTCAATACTCTCTTCCAGCTCTACAACTCAAAGTCACCAGGTTTATGTATAAAAAAATATTATAACAAAATGTGAAAAGTGCTGGATTTAGAAAACCAAAAGGGAAGAACATTCTCAGCTTTTATTAAGCTGAAAGAACTAAAGAATAAATTTAAGCCTTAAGTTGCAATACTAACGTATTGGATGGACAAATTCTTTAAGATGCAGGAAGCATGAAAAGAAGATAGAATGAATACACAGAGTCACTATACCAAAAAGAACTGGTTGACATGAACTCACTTTTAGAGATAGCTTTAAATAAAGAACCAAGGAATAAGCTCACACTGCACTGAAGACACCAACAACAACTAGGGCTTTCAAAATTGATGGGATACCAAGTGACATATTTCAACAAACAAAGCCAGCCCTGGATATGCTCATTAGTCTATGCCAAGAAATATGGAAGACCTGATCAACTGACTGGAAGAGGTCGATATTTGTTCCTATCGATTTAAAAAGGTGTTGCAACAAACTGTAAGAATTATGGATTAATATCATTAATGTTGATTTTGAACCACGCACTGTTTGGACAACAGCTTTCAATTCTAGGTCAAATGTTTTAGCAATCAATAAAACACAAATAGACATTCTTTTGGTACTCTCTACTTTCAGCCATGAGCCATGTGGCATATGGAAATATCAGCAATGATGTAGTGACATATCCTCCTCTAAATCCTGCTTATATTTCTGGAAGTTCTCTGTTGATATACTGTTCTAGTTGGTTTGGTGTTTTTTTGGTGTATGTTTTTTTTTTGGGGATTTGTTTTTTTTTAATAATCACTAAGATTTTGCTTGCATGTGATATTACTGATATTGTTCAGTAATTGTTCAGACAGAAGAAGGGAACAGCATGGTTCTAAATAAAAAAAGTAGTGCATCAGGTATGTATCCTTTCTTCATACTTTTTTACTCTATATACAGAACAGATTGTTCTGGAGGCTGGACTATATAAAGAAGAATGTGACATCAGGATCATCAACCAACTGCATTGTGCAGATGACACAACCTTGCTTGCTGAAACTGAGGACTTGAAGCACTTGCTGCAGGATGCAAAGACTGCAGCCTTCAATATGGATTTCTTTCCACATCAATAAAACAAAGATATTCACCATCAAGCCAATAGGCAGTATCATGATAGATGGAGGAAGGATTGAGGTTGTTAATGATATCATCTTGCTTGCATCCACAGTCAACACTCTTGGCACAAACAGAAAATCAAGAGATGAGTTGCTTTGGGAACGTCTACTGTCAGAGAACTCTTGAGAGTACTAAAGAGTAATGATGTCAATTTAGAGACTTAGGAAAATCTGATTCAGGCCATTGTCTTCTTAATTGCTTGCTGTGCATCTGAGAGCTGGACAACAAATAAGGGTGACAGAAGAAGAATTGATGTCTTTGAGTGTGATGCTAGAGAATAATACTTAATACACCACATACTGCCAAGAGAACAAATAGATTCATCCTGAAGAGAGTGAAGCTTGTTTGATCCTTGGAGTAAAGGATTTTGAAGCTCTGTCCCACATTCTTTGGGCCAGAGATGTCATCCCTTGGAGAAAGACATCCTGCTTGGAAGGGTAGAAGGTCTGTGCAGAAGAGGAAGATCCTGGATGAGATAGATTGACACAATGACTGCAACAATGTTATGAAGTGTGTCAAAGATAGTGAGGATGGCTCAGGATAGGGCAAGGTTCAGAGCCATTATTCATATGGTCACTATGAATTGTAGTTGACTTGATGGCACACACCACCACCACCAATACCCTTAATAGTACACACAAGTAAAAGCTTACTGAAGATTACTTTTAAAAATGACTGTTTGTGGTATTGTGTACCATAGAGTTGCAACCAACCCATAGCTGACCCTCCTGTAGGTTTTCAAAGGCAGTTAATTGCATGGGATGAGATTGCCCATTCTTCTTCCACAGAGCATCTGGTGGTCTCGAACCATGTGCCTTTGGGATTGCAGATCAGGTTCTTGCCACGAGGCCACCAAAGTTCCCTAAAATGACTGAGGACAGTATATTTATACAGGTAGTTACCAGATTGAAACTGGATTCTGAAGAGACTGTGCCATGAGGGCTATCATTGTTAGAGTCAGATATGTCTTGGCTGAAAGCAGAGAATATTAGAAAGATGATTACTTGTATGTTTTTTACTATGCAAAAGCATTTAACTATGTGAGTCATAATAAATTATGGTTAACACTGAGAAGAATAGAAATCCCATGCAAAACCTATACATAGACCAGCAAGAAACAATTGTCCAAACAGAACAAGATAATGCATGGTTTAAAATAATGTGTGCATTAGGCCAATATCCTTCCTCAGTACTTATTTAACCCATATGCAGAGCAGGCAAATATAAAAACTAAAGTATATGAAGAGGAATGTAGTATCAGGATTGATTCAATAATTGTGTTATGCAGATGATACATTCTTGATTGCAGAAAGTGAAAGGGTCTTTATGCATTTTCTACAGAAGATCAGAGAAAAATCAGAACATCAGGAAAAATCCTCACCCCTGGACCAATAGGCAACATCATGAGAGTTGAAGAAAAGATTGAAATTGTCAACTATTTAATTTTACTTGGATTCCCAATCAACATCCATGGTCAGAAATCAGAAGACTTGTTTCATTGGAGAAATCTACTGTGAAGGACTTCTCCAAAGTTCTAAGAAGTATGGATACCCATCTAAAGACTATGGTGTATCTAGTATTTTATAGTTGTTTCCTATGCATCTGAAAGTTGGACAATGACTGGAAAAAATCAAAGAAGAATTCATGCCTCTGAATGGTGGTGATGGTGAAGAGTACTGAATGCACCATGAACTCCCAAAACAACAAACAAATCTATCCCAAAAAAGTGCAACTGGACTCCTTCTTATTGGCAAAGATGGTGAGACTTTGCCTCATATATTTTGGCAAGACTGTGAGGGTGGACAGTCTTTGGAAAAATACATCGTGGAAAAAGTGAATGGTCAGAGAAAGAGAAAGACCCTCGAGAAGATGGAGTGACACATTGACTATCATATTGGGATCAAATATATCAGAGATCATGAGCATGGTTCAGGATAGAACAAAGTTCAGATCCGTTGTTCACAGTGTTGCTATAAGTTATCTTTAAATTGTAATATCATATGGGATTTACGTTTCTTAATGTGGTGTAATTGTATTATTATATGAAGTAGAGTTTAAGTTTCCTAATGTAGTATTAGGGAGTTTTGGTGGCCTAGTGGTAAGAATATGCATTGCAATCCCAAGAGCACTCTGTTCAAATCCACCAGTTGCTCCGCAGGAGAATAATGGGCAATCTCCTCCCATGTAATTATTGCCTCTGAAAATCTGCTGGAGGGTCAGCTATAGGTTGGTTCTGATTCAATAGTACAAAACAACAACAACAACAAAAACAACAATGTAGTGTTTACCTCATTAAGTCTATTCTACAGATGGTTTCTAAATGACTATATGTGCGTATATGTGTATATGTAAATTATAAATTTATATATATAATTGTTTCTGTTAAGTGCTGTTGAGTATGATGCATAGTGACCCTCTGAACAACAGATCTGAATTCTATCCTATTCTGTTCCATCCTCATCATCTGTGACACTTTTGAGCCCACTACTGTGATCAGGTATCAATCCATCTAATTGAGAATCCTCCTCTCTTTTTTTCTTCCCCTCCACTTTTCCAAATATGATGTCTTTTCCCAAGAAATAATGTCTCTTAGTAACATGCCCCAGATATGTGAGACAAAGTTTCATCATCCTTGCCTACAAAGGCAATTCTGGCTGCACTTCTCCCAAGTCTTATCTGTTTGCTCTTTTGGAAGCCCGTGGGAAATTCAGTACTTTTCTCCAACACCACATTCCTTTGGTCATCCTTATTCACTGTCCAGCTCTCAGCTGTATAGCAGGTGACTGTAAAGACCATGGTCTGAATTAGGAGCACCTTAGTCTTCAAAGTGACATAATTGCTCCTTAGTAATTTGAAGATGTACCTGATAGTGGATTTACAAAAATATATAGCTGAAATGGAATTGTATTATGTGGAATTTAGGTTTCTTGTTGTTGCTGTTACATACTGTAAAGCTGATCTGACTTTTGATTCAGTGAAGACACATACAGCATAACGGAAAATGGTCAGATCCTACACCACCCTCACAGTCGTTGCTTTGTTTAAGCCTACTGTTGTAGCCACTGTGTTATTTTGCTGAGAGTCTTCTTTTTCTCTGGCTCTCTACTTTGTCAAGTCTACTTCAATTATAGATTACACTTTTAACCATCATTTTGTAATGATTCTTCCTTTTACTTCTAATACTTTTAATGCTAAGTTATTGTTTATCGTAAAGTCAGAACCAACCCACAGTTGACCCTCTGGCAGGTTTTCAGAGGCAATTAAATGCACAGGAAAAGATTCTCATTATTCTCCTGCAGGGCAGTGGGTGTCCTCGAACTGCATGCCATTGGAATTGGAGTGGAGGATCTTGCCAGTAGGTCACCAGAGCTCTAGGTGACCTCAAATTGCCAAACTTTATGATAGCAGTTAAGTGTTTAAACTTTTGCACCATTAAAAATTTAACATGCTCAAAATCACTGGCAATAAGAAAGATGCAAATCAAAACCACAATGAGACACCATCTCACTCCAGTAGCAGTGGCGACAGACAAGTAATAAATGTTGAAGGACAGCAAGTAATACATTTGAAGAAGATGTGGTGAGATAGGAACTCTTATACATCTTTTTTGAGATTGTAAAATGGAAGGCAGTTTGGCATTTCCTCAAAAGGCTGAACACAGAAATCCCATGTGACCCAGCTATCCCACTACCTGGAATATACCCCAAGAAAATGAGAACTGAGGTACAAATAGAAACTTGTACACCAATGTTCATAGCAGCATTATTCACTACTGCAAGAACATGCAAACAGTCCAGATGTCCAATCACAATTGAATGGATTGAGAAATTATGGTACTTGCACACAATGGAATACTACACAGCATGCGGGAGCAATAATTTTGTAAATTACTACCTAACTTGGGAGGAACTGGAGAGCATTATGGTGAGTGAACTAACTTAGTCCCGTAAAGACAAATGCTATATAAAACCATTATTGTTTTTCTTGTGGAATGAGTATGAGGATCCAAGGGGAAGGGCTGAAACAGGAGTGAGGATGGGTGGGGAGTAGAGAGGGGTGAATCATAGGGCTGTACAATTTGATGGGTTGGAGTGGGTGTATGTGAAAGAAATGGGAAAGATCCAGTGTGAAAAGCAATGTATTCAAACTTTGTAAATAAACCAGTATTTTTTTTTAATGCACTGTTAATTTGATAGTCAATTTTATCCCAGTAAGAAATTTGCAGAAAGCCTAGTCTTATATGTCTGATAGAGACTGATGGTACCGCCAAGACTATAGCTTTTAGTCACCCTTCAAGCTTGGAATCCACCCCTTTGGCCCAACTTCAGCCAAACAATAAACACACTCATAGTGCAAAAAATAGCACAAGAGGTGTATGCTCCTTAGCACAAGTCACCAGGTAAGATAAAAAAAAGGCAGTATTTGCTTAGGAATAAAATTCAGAAGACAGGCCTGGATAGATGATGAATGGAAAGAGAAAATACAAGGACAGCATGGGAAGAGTGCTATTAGATTGCAGCGGCTGGAAGAAATGTTCTGAAATAAAATGTGTACGATTTGTTGAATGCAAAATCATTTTTTAGGAAATGTTATGGAACACAGTTCTATTCTGACACACGTGAGGTCCCCGTAAGTCAAATTGTTTTAAGAAAAGAAACAAA
Source organism: Elephantulus edwardii (assembly GCF_000299155.1). NCBI lineage: Eukaryota > Metazoa > Chordata > Mammalia > Macroscelidea > Macroscelididae > Elephantulus > Elephantulus edwardii. The sequence goes on from NW_006399753.1 coordinate 42,068,556, forward strand.
ATTTTTAAAGAAAGAAACAAAAACTTTAAGAACATAAAACTTAAGAATGTCACCCATTTGTACAAGTGACATTTGCTCGAATTGTGTAACCTTTGCTGTGCTTATTTTCACCAAAAGAAAAAATTATAAATAAGAAAATAAGCAGACAATGCTTATAAGACCAGACAGGGTTTGTTTCAAAATTGTCACATTTAGAAGAAGAAAGCAACAGTGCAGGAGAAGGCAAGGTTCTGATCTGTTGTTCATAGGGTCAATATGAGGCATAGTTGACCTGACAGCAACTGACAACAGCAACAACAAAAGGGAAGCCTAGCAGAACGGGAATATTTATCACCAGAATATAGAAAGAAAGCAAGAGACTAGCCAAAGGAAAAAACGGCAGGAGACACTGGCTCTGCCTGATTGTCCTGGAAAGTAAATTACTGTTTCGTTTTGTAATCGAACAACATCAGACTGGTAGCCAGCTCTGCAGTGCTCCAAAACAATCCATACACTATGTTCTTAAAATAACTGCCATAATATTTGACTACATGCTAAGTACCATGTTAATCTTTCCTCCTATGCTTTTTGTTGCTGATGCCTTACTATAGCATTGTATACAATGTATTTTGCATTATCTTTTTGTTATTATTATTTTGATATTGTTTCGTTTTAGGCCAATTATTTAATTAATTATTATTAATATTTTCATCACTCATATATATTGGTTTCATGAATATATGTTATGTTCCCATACATTCATTTACCTTACATTTCATTCTTTCATATTGTTGTTGTTATGTGCTGTCAAGTGTCCTGCAACTCATAGTGACCCTATGTACAACAGCCCTAAACCCTGTTTTATCTTGTGCCAATCTTACTGTCTCTGATACACCTACCCTCATTACCCCAGGCACTGAATCAATCTATCTCATCATGAGTCTTCTTCTCTTGCTCTGTCCCTCTACCATCCCAAGCATGATGTCCCTTTCTAAGGACTGACCCCACCTTGCAACATGTCCAAAGTATTTAATATTGTAAATTTGTTTAATTTTTTTCACCTTTAAGATCATCACACCATTAACTACTCTTGTGAAAGCTTGTAAGCTAGCTACTACATGCCGAAGGCCCAATAGCCCCCCTTTCAGATAGCCAATGGCTGACTTGCCCATCCCTATCAAACCAGTACTCTGAGACAACACGTTCATCCTTTTCCAAGTTGAACTGAGGCCAGTTCTTGTAAAAAGGATAATACTGGCTTTTAAACAAAAGCCTTTTGGCTATAGTAAAATATGAATGCTTGGATGCAAGTGTCTATTTAAGCCTCTATTTTAAAATCCTGCATATATATATTTAGTGTAGATTTTCTGGGACGTAGGAATATTCTTGTTGTATTTTTTTGTTTTGCTTTGTTTTGTTTAGATTTTTAAGAATTACTACACTGTTTTCCAAACAATATTTAAAAGGTGAAATTGCTTTAATTATCATCAACAGATTAAATTTAAAAAATGTGATACATACATACAATGTAATACTACTCTGCCAGTAAAAGTCTTGATGCATTCTATAATGTGGATGGAGCTAGAAGACATTGTTGCTGTTTTTGTTGTTGTTGTTGTTTTGATTGATGTTGAGTCATAGCGACCCTATGAACAAAAGGCCTGAAGCCCTTTTCTCTAACTCTTGTCATTTATCAAAGTTCATAGAGTTTTCAGAGGCAGTGAATGCCACTCCTGCTTCCAAAATGGTAAATATTTTATAACCCCCACTTATATAAATAGACAGAAAGTGTAACATTTATAGAGATCAAAGTTTGAGTGAATGACCAGGGGAACAGGAGAATAATCCATTGATTATGGGTAGAGTTTCAATCCAATTATTGTAAAAGCTATGACTTTAAAAAGTTCTTTGGCAAAAGTTTATTGTAGCTATATTTATGTGCCATAGTGTTAGAACCAACTTTTAGCTAACCTTCCAGTGGTTTTCCAGAGGCTGTAAATTATACAGGATGAGATTGCCAGTCTTTGTCCCCAAGAGCAGTGGTTGAATTTGGGCCATGTACTTTTGCATTGGCAACACAACATCTTACCCACTAAGCCACTAGCACTTCCTAGATGTGTGTATAGGTGTCTTAGCTGTTGAATTTGGTTATATACAACCACACATTTTACAGAATTTGGTTAAGTTTAGGAGTTCACATTGTTTCATAGAACATTCCAACTAATTGGTCTAATGGTAATTTAATCTATTTTACCGCTCTGATTTGTTGCATATTGTCTGGAGTCTTAAAACTTTTTAAACTGCTGCCCAATGCATACAACTAATTTCTCTTCACATAAAGTAAAAAAGGAAGAAGGAGAGTAACAAATAGAATAGAATATATGGGAAAGATATGAAATGGGAGCCTAATTGCCCTTTTTTTACATTAAGTCCAGAAGAAATGGATAATGACTAGGTACCAATACTTTATACTTGAATTAATATTCCATATGAGAATCTTGATCAAATGGAGTAGATTGTATAACAGAATGTCGAATTTTAATGCACCATATATCTTGGAGTTATGAACTTGAGTAAAATCCCTAGAAATTATACCTTTGAGATAATGTTTAACATCAAAATTCACTGTCACAAAGTCAGTTTTGTCTTACAGGGATCCTTCATTGGGTTTTGAAGATTACAAATCTCAATGGAAGGAGATTGCCTATGTTCCCCTCTGGGAAAAGCTGCTGAATTGGAGCTGCTGAACTGAATAACAGCTATCACTCCTCCCTGAGAGAGACTTCACCCTGATTCATAAGGAAAAGGGGATGGCGTATTCTCTTAGCTACTTCCTGCTGAAAAGGGACGCTGT
>NW_006399753.1:42071488-42072973 GCF_000299155.1 Elephantulus edwardii
TTCACCCTGATTCATAAAGAAAAGGGGATGGCGTATTCTCTTAGCTACTTCCTGCTGAAAAGGGACGCTGTAGGTTTCAGGGTGAAGATCTTCTCTCACTACTCTGAAGGGCCCTTGCACACTGAAGATGTGCAGTCTTTAGGTGAGCAGGAAAACTCTCTGCAGCTTATGCCACCAGCCAAAAATATTCCAGAAATCATTATTAAAACCTCTTGGTAGTTTAGATTAATAGAAAACAATGTCTGCTTGGAACGTTATAGCCTTTTGAGAATTATTTATATGAAAGAACAGTGACAACAGTAACTCAAAAGAATAGATAAGATTCTTGAAGGGCAATGATTTTTTCTTGTGGGGGTAGGGAATATAACTTTTATGAGGAGAGTGGGAATGATTGCACAACTAGGAGAATTTAGTCAATGTCCTAACGGTACATGTAGAAATGTGAGTTAATTTGTGTTTTGTGAATAGTCTCAACTACAAGAACAACAGCAAATGTGTAATTAAAAAAATCATTATACTTTAATATGGAATTTTTGAGGAATATTAATTGGTTCAAAGGGCTGATCATTGAAAGTTCAGCAGTTCAACACCCCCATTAGTCATTCACTGTTGGATGGAATTAACTAGATAGCGATTCTATTTTTTTCCAAATTTTTAGAGGTAAGAGTTATATAACTGATAGTTTTGATAACACTTCTTGCCTACTCTATTTTAAAAGAATGTTTCTATTTATCTTCCATGATTTTATAAACTATTCAGTAAAATCTTGGCTCATATCCTAGTCTATGATAAACATTTTCTGTAGACAACATATTCTGGTAATAAAGCTCTAAACTCTGAAGTCTGACATTCTGAGTTAAAATACTCACTACTAACTCTTAACAGTTATTTGTTTTTTAATAAATTACTATTTCAGATTTAAATGAAATTCTTTTAAAAATGGCAGTAGAAATAGCATTTATATCATAGAAAAGCTGTGAAAAATAAATGAGGATAAAAACCCCAACATATATTATACCTGGCATACAATGAGAGTTAAATAAATATTAGCTATTTTCATTCTTTGCAGAGACTTGAATCTTTTTTGGGGGGTTTGTTGTTTGTTTGGTTTTTTTGTTGTTGTTCTGTAGCAATTTGGAAGATAGGTGTGCATGTTGTTTTTAATTCCACTGAGGACTGATTATGTTTTCTGGTTCATTTGTTTTTTTAAAAACACACTGTAATCTAAATTTTTCTAATAATCTCAATGAAAAACATTAAAATAACTTTTTACCTTCTCCGGTATAACATCTTTTAGCCCACTTCCCACTTTATTAGCCATTTTGGTAATCTCAAATTTACAGAGATTTCTCCTTGTGTCCTTAAATATAATTTAAAATATTTATTTTCATTTTATCTTATTTACAAAATGTTGCTTTGATTTATAGCTTCTTATTTGGTTTCTACTCAGTGCTCAGCGTCTGGAGCACTAATTATCAGGATTTT
>NW_006399753.1:42104685-42117094 GCF_000299155.1 Elephantulus edwardii
AGCTTCAGCTTGAATTTGCATATGAGTAGTTGGTGGTCTGTTCCACAATCAGCTCCTGGCCTAGTTTTCACAGCTGATATTGAACTTCTCCAGCAGTTTAATTAATTTTCTTAAGATATTACTAAATCTTCTTAGCTTGAGATGCATAACTCTTCAACAAAATATAAACACATTGTGATATTATTGTTGTTGTTAGATGCTATAAACTTGACCGTGGCTCGTAGAGACCTTATGAAGGACAGATTTGAATCTTGCCTTATCGTCTATCATCCTTGGGATCTCTGGCATGCTCAAGCTCATTGTAACAGCCATGTAGCAAAACATTTCACTGAAGGTCTTGTCTTTAGATGACCCTTTATTTTTCCAAGCATAATATCTTTTTCCAAGGACTGACCCCTTCTGATGATATGCTCAAAGTATGTGTAACTGGGTTTCTCCCTCTCTGTCTCTCAGAAGCACTGTGGTTACACTTCAGCAGAGACCCATTTAGTCTTTTAGCAGTCTTTTAAATACTCTTCTCCAATACTGCAATTCAATGACATTAATTTCTCTTCAGTTTTTCTTACCCATTGTCTAGCTTTCAGATGCATACAAAGTAAGTGAAAATACCATGGCTTGAATCAGGCGCAACTTAATCCTTAAACTGGCATCATTGCCTTTTTGCACTTTAAAGTAACCTTTCCTCAGATTGTATAATTGTATCAATTTTATTTATTGAAATTTGAGTGACAAATTTAAAAATAGTAGGAATGGCATGCATTTCCTAAACGATATGCCTCAGGAAACTATGAACTTTGAGGAACAATGATAGTTATAGAAAGGATTCAGGTCTTTTGTTCATAGGGTCACTATGAGTTGTGCTCTACTCAATGATAATTAACAACAACAACTCATTGCTACAAATCAGAAACCTATTTGACATGATAAGGAACTTGAATTTTACATTCTTTTAATGATCCTAATACCTCCTTTCTTAGCATATAGGATAACATGTATAGAAAATCTGCAGAGTTCTCTCCAAATTATTGAGGAGCAATGATTCCAATTTGAGGACTAAGGTGAGCCTGACTTAGAATATGGTCTTTCTAATCACTTAAACAGTGGTGCTATGTTTCTGCAATGTGGACAATGAATAAGAATGGTAAAGGAAGAATTTATGTCTTTGAATTTTGATGTTGGAAAAGACTACTAAACTGATCGAAGAACAAACATATCTGTCTTGGAGAGAATGCAACCAGAGTGCTCCTTGGAGCCAAAGAACATCATGGCTTCATCTCACATACTTTGAGCATGTTGTTAGGAGAGGGGACATTCATTGGAGGGAATATAATGCTTGGAAAGGTGGAGGGTTGACTAAAGAGAGGAAGACCTTCAATGAGATGAATTTAAATGATGACTGCAACAGTAGGCTCAAGTATGCTAGAAATAATGAGGATGGCACAGGACAGGATTCAGATCTGTTGTTGATAAGATCACTGTGAGTTGTATTCAACACAATGACATTCAATAGGAATAATACCATAGAGTAACATAAATCAATGTATCATGGAACAACATGACAAAATAAAACCCGCTTGAGAACAGTTAAAATGTTCTTGTCCTAGATAAATCATATTTCCAGCACTTTTGAACATTTACTGTGTTGTTATTGTGTGCCATCGAGTCAGAACTGACCAATAGCTAATCCTCCAGCAGGTTTTTAGAGATACTAATTGCATGGGAGATGGCCCATCTTTCTCTCATGGATCATCTGGTAGATTCGAACCACATACCTTTGAATTGTAGTGCAGATTCTGACCATTAGGCCACCAGATTACCTATATTAGTATTGTCTTAAATATATTCTGGATTGCATTGTGGTCTTTAATTTGTGATGCTGGAGAATAGTATTGAGCATACTATGGACTGCCAAGAGAACAAGTATGTCCTAAAGAGGATGAAACCAAGTTTCACTCACCTGGAGGCAAGGATTTTGAAGCTCCATCTCACATACTTTGGGCAGTATAGGTGGAGGGACAATGCAGGAGAGGAAAACCCTGGATGAGACAGATTGACAGAGTGACTAGGGTAAAGGAGCAAAATTGTTGGAGACAGAGAGATTGGCTTAGAATAGGACAAGGTTCAGACCTATTGTCCATAGGGTCTCTATGAGTCACAGGCAACTTAACAGCACATAACAACAACAACAGATTGCAGTTGTCTATCCTAAATATGTTTGAAGTTAAAACTATATTTATTGTTTACAAAATTTAGGGATTAACTCTGTAGGCAAATTCTATACAATCCAAAACTAACTTGATTGAATTCATTGCTACAGTCAGTTTGCATTCCTTTGCTTTTAGGCATCATTTGGGACTTTAGTTTCCATTCCATTATCAAGATGTCTGCAAAATCCTGTCTTTGTGTTTGTAGCACAGCATAGAATTCCTAGCTGAAGATGCTGGATTTGTCAGCGCAGATTTACAAGTTGGGTCTCTAAAACTTGACCAGATACTTGTTATCTAATAATGCATCTTACCTTTGTAGTAGTGAGCACTGGTGGCCTGGTGGATAGGGAGATGTGCTGCCAATCCAAAGGTGGGCTGTTTGAATTCTCCAGTTGCTCCAAGGAAATATAGAAAGTCTTCTCCTGTACAATTTACAATCTCTGAAAATCTGCTAAGGTCAGTTCTGATTTGATGGAAATGATAGGTTTTATAATTCCCTTGAAGTCACCGCATATGTTAGATCAACTTGCATATTACGGGAGAAGAATGGGAAATTTCCTCCCATGCAATTAACTGCCTCTGAAAACTCACTGGAGGGTCAGCTATGGCTCAGTCTGGATCAAAGGTACTCAACAACAACAAAAGTTGAACACTGGGTGAATGTAACAAGGTTCTACTTGACAGCCTACCTTCACTTCTTGTTTATTAGAAATGGTGTACTCCAAAGAGATTAGTTTACTTAAAGGGTTTCAATTACACATAAGGAAGTTGGTTTCAGTCAAGATGTGGAAGTTTAAGGGCTTAATAGCTAAATAAACTTGTGGTGGTATCCTTCTGGCTCTCTGCACAAACTTCAATTCTGACTGGACCTTCTCATGCACTGGTCTGGGGGTGGGGGATGGCGGGTGTGGAAGGATCCCCTATTGTGGAGTAATTTCCAACTCGTGGGGTTCCTCCACTGGATTTTTGAGACTTTAAATCTTTTTGGGAGGAGGCTCCCCGTATTTCTCCTGTGGATGGTAGTGTTTTGTCCTGTGGAGTATTTTATTAAACGTGGACTTAAACTACTGACCTTTTCGATCAGCAGCTGAACATGAAAGGCCTTATGTCACCAAGAAAATTTAATACAGGAGCATGCCTCTTTTCCACTGTGGTGATCACATTACTACAGGTTCTGTCTGTGTGGCATTTCTATAGATTTTTGCTTTGGACAACTGATGTTCCTATTCTGAGGATGCCTTAAACTCATGTGTACTTTGTTTATTGGGTGATTTTTACTCAATGGAGAAGAGATGCAAGAAAAGAGGAGGACAGGTCTTGTTCAGACAGGGGTCTGTGCATGAGATTTCCATTTATCCAAGTACTCTTTCTACAATCGAGGAAGCCCTACAACTTCAATGTTCTGAAACTTTATAAACACTGTTGTTGTTGTTGTTGTTATGTGTCTTTGAGTCACCTGCGGACTCATAGCAGCCCTAAACTCTGCTCTATGCTGTGCCAATCTCACTGTCTCTGACACATGTACTTCGATTATCACAGTCACTGAAGCAATCCATTTCATAGAAGGCTTTCCTCTCCTGCATTGTCCCTCTACCCTTCCCTCTCCAAGGACTGGTCCCTCCTTGCAACATGTCCAAAGTATGTTAGACAAAGCCTCAGAAACCTTGCCTCCAAGGAGCAGTCTGGATTAACCCTTTCCAGAATGAATCTGTTTGTTTTTCTAGCAGTCCATGGTACTCTCAATACTCTTCTCCAGCACCACAGCTCAAAGGCATCAATTCTCCTTCTATCTTCCCTAGTCATTGCCCAACTCTCTGATATATAACATGTGATTGCGAAGATCATGGCCTGTCAGACACACCTTAGTCTCAGAATTGTGACTTCAATGCCTCATCATCATCATTAAGAATAACAATGAATATGAATACCTAAACACATTAATAGGTTAGTGTCCATTCATGGCATGTGTTATTGTTAGGTGTGGTGACATGTCATTTGTTGTTTTTGTTGTTGTTATTATTTGACATCGAGTCACCTGTGACTCATAGTGACCCTAAACCCTGCTCTATCCTGTGCCAATCTCACAGTTTCTGACCCGTCTACTCCCATCACCCCAGTCACTGAATCAACCCATCTTCCTATCCTGTGCTGTCCCTCTACCCTCCTAAGCATGATGTCCTTCTCGAAAGACTGTTCCCTCCTTGCAATATGTCCAAAGTATGTTAGACGAAGCCTCAGAATCCTTGCCTCCAAGGAGCAGCCTGGTTTACCCTCTCCAGGATGAACCTGTTTGTTTTCCTAGCATTCCATAGTATATTTTATGCTCTTCTCCAACACCACAGCTTAAAGACATCAATTCTCCTTCTATCCTTCCTAGTTGTTGTCCAAATCTCTGATGCATAACAAGTGATTACCGTGACCATGGCCTGTATCAGGCACATCTTAGTCTCCAGAGTGACACCATTGCTCTTCAGTACTTTGGAGAGGTCCCTAACAGAAGACTTTCCCATCGCATTATGTCTTTTAATTTCCTGGCTGCTGATGCCGATAGTGTTGACTGTGGAGCCGAGCAAACTGAAGCTATGTACAATTTCAATCTCTTCACCATCCATCCTGATGCTGCCAATTGGCCTAGTGGTGAGAATCTTTGTCTTCTTGACATTGAGCCTCAATCCATATTGGAGGCTGCAGTCTTGACCCTCTGCAGCAAGCACTTCAGGTCCTCCTCAGTTTCAGCAAGCAGGGTTGTGTCATCTGCATAACACAGATTGTTTATAGATCTTCCACCAATCCTGATGCCACACTTCTCCTCATGGAGCCCAGCCTCTCAGATAATCTGCTCTGCATACAGGTTGACAGAGTATGGAGACAGGACATGTCCCTGGCATATACCCTTCCCAATTTTGAACCATGCAGTGTTACCCTGCTCTGTTCTGATGACTGCCTCTTGGTCCAAGTGTAGGTTTCGCATTAGCACGATGAAATGTTCTGGGATTCCCTTTCTTACCAGAGTCACCATTTTTTTCCTCCCCATGGTTATTAGGTAACCCTTGATGAACTGATTGACAAAATGAAGTAAAAAGTGTGTCAGAGATGATGAAGTTAGTTCAGGATAGGGCAACGGTTCAGAGCTGTGCTTTACAAGCTTGTTTAAGAGTTTCAGTTGATTCAATGACACATAACAATAACAATGACAACCACACAGAGAGCATTAGCAATCATTAACATTAACTGTCAACCACTTGATGTTGTATTTTAGATATAATCTGCACTTCAGATTTTATTTCGTTTAAATCTGATTCCCACTTAAAAATTTTATCTTTTTGCTATTTTCCTTGCCATTTCTCTGACCCTCTGGGCTCTGTTTTTTTTTTTTCTTCACTCTTTTTAAGCATCCTTTTTAGTTACTAACAGTAATCCTTTGTCTAAATCACTTTTTATTTTGAATCTTCAATTGTATAACTACTCTTGACATATCCTTTCTTGTTTTCAACTGTGTATCCAAACAACTAAATATATAAAAACTTTAGGGCAATAACCTTACACAGAATTCTTTTAAATATATTCTATTTCAGATCTTAAGTCTGTTTATTTTTAAGATCCAAATCTTCCAAGCCTAGGCTCTTTGTAGGAATATGTGAGACACAATTTTTCTGAATTATTCAGGATATAGGCTGACATAGAGGTATGCTGACTTCAATTTATGAACATAAATTTAAAAATCAGAAAAAACATGGCTTTCAGATTTGTGTTTTTAGTAATAGAATGAGTCAATAACCTCTTAATCTTGGTCTCATGATCCTGCTATGAAGATTAAACAAGTTTATATGTAGAAAATGATTACTCCAGTGTTAGTCACCACACACACAGCATGTAATATTAATTACATGCAAGGGAAATTTTGCCGAAGATTATCCAAAAACAACTGAAGCAGTACATAAACAAAAAACTACCAGTAATATAAACTGGGTTTAGAAGAGGCTGTGGCACTAGGGACATCACTATCAATGTTAGATGAATCTTGTCTGAAAGCAAAGACTACCTGAAGAATGTCTATCTGTATTTCAGTGCCTATGCAAAGGCATTTAACTGTGTGGATTGCAATAAATTGTAGTTAACTTTGAGAAGAATGGGGATCCCAGAACACTTGATCATGTTCAAGTGGGACTTATACTTGGATCAGAAAGTAGTCGTTATCCGAACAAAGCAAGCAAATACTACATGGTTCAAAATCAAGAAAGGAATGAGCCAGGCATGTGTTCTTTCTCCATACCTTTTCAATCTGTATGCAGAACAGATTATTCAGGAGGCTGGCCTTTATGAGGAGGAATGTGATGTCAGAATTGGAGGAGGATTCATACACAACTTGTGTTATGCAGATGACACAATCTTGCTCAGTGAAACTGAGGAGGACCTTAAGCATCTGCTGCAGATAGTCAAGGACTCCGTTTTTCAAGGACTGAAGCTCAACATCAAGAAAACAAAGATTCTCACTACTGAACCATTGGCAGCCCTATGATAGATGGAGAAGAGACTGAGACTGTTAACAGTTTCAGTTTACTTGGTTTTACAATCAGCACTCTTGGAACCAGCAGCTAAGAAATCAAAAGACAAATTGGATTAGGAAAGTTTGTTGTCAGGGATCTCTCCAGACTGCTGAACTGCAAAGATGTCAGTTGAGAGACTAAAGTGTGCCTGATTAATTCTTTACAATTACTTGCTATGCATCAGAAAGCTGGACGATGATTAAGGATGCTAGAAGAAGAATTGATACCTTCAATTAGTGGTGCTGGTGAAGAGTATTGTACATACCATAGACTGCCAAGAGAACAAACAGGTCTATCTGGGAGAGGGTAAAACCAAGTTGCTCTCTGGAAGCAAGGATTTTGAAGCTCCATCTCACATACTTTGAGTATAGAAAGACCAGTCATTGGAGAAGGAAGGACATCGTGCTTGGAAGGGTGGAGGGATGGGGCAGGAGAGGAAGAACCTGATTGAGATGGATTTATACAATCACTGCAGTAATGGGGACAGATGTGTCCGAGAAAGTGAGATTGGCTCAGGATAGGACAAGTTTTAGAGCTATGGTACATAGGGTCACTATGAGTTGCCTAAGACATGACAGCACATAGCAACAACAGTCACGCAGCATCTTCCTATAAATGCTTGTTATCATATTTCAGATTTTATTAAGAAGAGTCATTGCCTTGCATTTACTATAGTCTTGGGTTCTACTTCCCTCTCTTTCTACAAAGCAGAGAACAATATCTACCTGCAGATATGCACTTACTTTATGATACTCTGAAATAAAATTTTAGAATCTGTCCACTCCTCTTTGTTATCATTTTACAAAATTTTCAAAACTCAAAATTTGCAGAGGAACACAAAAAAATAAGATTAATAGAATATTATGGAAATGGAGCAGGACAGAACAGAGTTCAGGTCTGTTATTTATAAGGTTACTTTGAGTCATATTTGACTCTATGTCAACTAACAACAATAACTAGCCACAATAATAACAACACAATTTGTGCTGGAAATTGTCAGTCTGAAGGTATGGGGGTGTGCTCCAAAGAGGGCGTATGGAAAACAAGTTACATAGAGTGGAGTCAAGGCAGGGTATACTCCTGAGACCAATCTATTGCCGTGGAGTCTATTTTAAGTTCTACGCACCCTATTGGACAGTGGAAGCATTTCATACAGTTACTAAGACTAACGTTTATGAAAGTAGACTCCCACATCTTTATCTTGTTGATTCTAACCATCAAGCTTTCATTTGGCGGGTAAGCTCTTAACCACTACAACATTAGAGCTCCTTAGACTCTAGAGTTAAAAAACCATTGCCATGGAGTCAGAACCAACTCATAGTACCCTCCAGTGGGTTTTCAGAGGCTGCGAAGATGATGAGAAGAAATTGCAAATCTTTCTCCCAGGGTTCAGCTAGTGTATTTGAACTGCCTACTCTGGTGGTCTAGTGGCAAGAAGCTGCATGAAGTGGCAAAAGAAGAATCTGAAGGTACATGGTTTGAGGCTACCAGCTGCTCCATGGGAGAAGGATGGGCAATCTTCTCTCGGGTGATTAACTGCTTCTGAGAACCCACCGGAGGGTAAGCTTTGTGTTGGTTCTGACTCAACAGTACACAACAACAACCACCTTTGAGTTGGTAGTGCAATCCCTTATTCACTAGGCTACCAGCATTTCCTTTGTAAAGGTGAGAGCCAAGAAAACCATATAGATTGGTTCTATAATTTTGAGTCAAAATCAACTCAATGGTAATAGGCTACAAACGATAAATTCTGAAAATTGTGTATGTTCCTATGCCCTTAAGCTGTATTGTCAAACTTAACTGATACACACTCAATTCATTGCTATCAAGTTGAATCTGACTTAAAACTGGCACTCCAACAGGCTTCAAAGGCTGTACATCCTTCCTCCACAGACCCTTCGGTGCATTTGAACCAACAGAGAATCAAAGCATTTGGATTATCAATGCAACTCTGATTGTACTATGCCACCAGAGCTCTCTAGCTGATGTACATGATGGGGGGGAAAAGGAATATGTGCTCACATACACACATACAAATAGCAATAGTCTGAGAAAGGAGGTGCTTATAGCAGCTGAGCTATCCCAGCACAGCAGGACTCAGGATGCTTGAAATGTAAGTCTTTTCTCCAATGATATTCTTTGCATTCCAGTTAAGAGATTGATTATCCCAGATCAAAGTAAAATCCCTTTATTGATCTAGTAATTTTGCTCTGCTTCCTTCTACTCCTTTCCATCTTCTTTTAAATATTCCATTTTGTGCTAAATGATTGTATATCGAACTGGAGTTAGTCCTTTTCTGTTAATTTACAAGCTTGTAAAATAGACTGGAAAGGATATTTTGGAGAAGAGCACCACCGGGAATCCCTTTAGGAAATGTGAACCATACCAGATAAAGATGTCCATTCACTTATTTTTTTCCCCCCTTACACTAAGTACTCCCTCCATACACAACTCTTTGACTGAGAGCTTAGGGAAAGAGGGTAGTTTAAGGAAAAGGGACAAATTTATTGGTGTACTGGGCCAAATATCTGTATGTATATCTATATCCATCTCCTAGAACTTAAATCTGAAATGCTCTGGTGACAGAGTCTGTAGCAAGATGTGCTGCAAACTCAAAGGCAGCCAACCTTTCTCTTGGTTCGAATCATAACATGACTCTAAAGGAAAAAGATGGACAGTCTCCTCCCATCTGCTGCTGTTGTTGTTATGTGTCCTTGAGTCTCTTGCAACTCATAGCGACCCTATGTACAACAGCCCTAAACTCTGCTCTGTCCTGTGCCAATCACACTGTCACTGACACTCGAATCCCGATTATCCCAGTCACTGAATCAACCTACCTCATAGAGGGCCTTCCCCTCCTGTGCTGTCCCTCCACCCTACCAAGCATGATGTCCTTCTCCAAGGACTGGTCTCTCCTTACAACATGTCCAAAGTATGTTAGACAGAGTCTCAGAATCCTTGCCTCCAAGGAGCCACCTGGTTTAACCCTTTCCAGGACGAATCTGTTTGTTTTCCTAGCAGTCCATGGTATTTTCAATACTCTTCTCTAGCACCACAGTTCAAAGGCACCAATTCTCCTTCTATCCTCCTTAGTCATTGTCCAACTCTCTGATGCATAACAAGTGATTGTGAAGACCATGGCCTGTATCAAACACACCTTAGTCTCCAGAGTGACACCATTGCTCTTCAGTACCCTGGAGAGGTCCCTAACAGCAGACTTTCCCATGGCAATGCACCTTTTAATTTCCTGGCTACTGGTGCCAAGAGTGTTGACTGTGGAGCCATGCAAACTAATGTGTACAATCTCAATCTCTTCACCATTCATCCTGATGCTGCCAGTTGGTCCAGTGGTGTGAATCTTTGTCTTCTTGACATTGAGCCTCAATCCATATTGTAGGCTGCAGTCCTTGACCCTCTGCAGCAGGTGCTTCAGGTCCTCTTCAGTTTCAGCAAGCAGGGTTGTGTCATCTGCATAACACAGATTGTTGATAAATCGTTCACCAATCTTGACCCCACATTTCTCTTCATAGAGCCCAGCCTCCCAGATAATCTGTTCTGCATATAGGTGGAAAAGGTATGGATATAGGATGCATCCCTGGCACACACCTTTCCCAATTTTGAACCATGCAGTGTTCCCTTGATCTGTTCTGACAACTGCCTCCTGGTCCAAGTATAGGTTTCGCATTAGCATCTTCTGTACAACTTAAAAAACCTGCACAAGGTTCAGCTATGAGTCAGTTTCAGCAAGGAGATAATGAGTGAGAATTTAAATTTCAGTGTAATTCAGTAAGAAAAAAATCACTTTTTTTATAAATGAAGAATAAAGCTCAGAGTGTATATTAAGTTTGATGCAAAGGGGTATGTGGGTGCCTTAGATGAAGTGACAAGATTAGGAATGCAAAAGTCAGACTCATGCAGAAAGATGAGAAAACAAGTAGAATTTAGTAATTGCAATTTCAAGAGTTAACATCACATCACAAGTCAACACAATACCATACAAGAGATTAGGTAGCTGGGGACAAGATAACAAGTTATAACTGCAGGACTTACTGGTTAACTGTGGTTTATTGGTCAGTTAGAGACTAAACATATTGACTTACATGATGACAGTGAAATGACAATGTCAGAAAGTGGCTGAAAGGACAATGAAAAAGAATCAATGGATCCTAAGACAGCAAACTAGACCAGATGTTGGCCTTAAGACTAATAGATAATTTATCTTACTTATGGCCAAATTAAGCAGTTTACTGCCTCTGAAAGTACCCTGGTGTGTCAGCATTGGGTCGATTCTGACTCAATGGTATACAACAATAGTAATGCAAAATAGTTAATTAATTAAACACTAAGATTCAAACTCAAATTGTTCTGATTCCAAATCAAGAGCTCCTCTCTCTACCCCACCCATGTTACCCACTTACAGTTTTAAGTAGAACTGTTCGAGTCTTCCTCAGTTAAACAGCAAGATTGAGAAAGAATTCAATTGGATTAGAAAAGTTCCACAATACAAATACTGTCTATTACTTTTTGACAGGGATCGATGATAAACTCTAACCCAGGGTGGTTGTGTTTTGCCCATAAAGCTAGGTGTCCCTTCTTACCTTGTCCAAGGTTGTACAGCATTGGTTTTCCATGGCAGGGATGAAAGGACGAGATTAAACTATTATCAGGTGAAACCACATGCAATCCCAATTTTAAAATATTTCTGCTTTCAAATGACTTCTCTGGAGGGAAAGGGGCTATAAATCCCCCATATAAATAATAATAAATGTTCAGGTCTGTGTATGTATCACAGAGAGATTACTTTGGCATGCTGGCACTTAGCAAATGAGAAATGTCAAAACAAATAAACTGCTTAATCCATATTGGATCATGACAAATTGATTTGGAAATCCTGTTTTCTCCTATCAGGTTCTGCTTCTGAGATGAATTGTTTCACATTTTTTATACCGGCTTTGAGGCCTTTGACTCATGTTATTGAGAACAGAAAGGCAATTTAGCATTTCTAGAAGGTATCTGACAAAATGCTTTAAAATTTTTTTTTATCATCCTTTTTCTGAATTGATATTTTATGTCACCCTTGCTCAGAGTCATGGTCACATCAACATTTTATGCTTGCAGAAAATTTTGTAAGTGTGCATTTTCATAATATTCTACTTTTCCCATTTGATTCTGAAGATCAATGAAGAAAATGTCTACTTTAAAATTATGTGAATACTGATGATTTTGTTAATTGCTCAATTACTGCTGAAGAAATTTTTAACAATGACTGTGTTTAAAAGCAACTTGTAAAATCCCATTTCCTGTTCTGTTAAATTAAGGTTTTTAAGCTAATACTTCTGACTATAATTTTTGGTATTTTCTTACTGATTAAGCTTTCTTTTGATGAGTTACTTTCCTTGGAGAGGAACGTGATGCTAGAAAAGGTGGAGGGTCAGGGAAGGACAGGAAGACCCTTGACCAGGTGGATTGACACAGTGACTTCCACAAGGGGCTCTAATTTGTAAGGAAGTGTGAGGGCAACACAGGATAATACAAAGTTCAGATCTATTGTTCATAGGGCCACTATGGTTCACACTTGACTCAACAGCACCTAACAACATTAATAGCTGCTTTTTACTTTGTATGTTATTCTAACAGAGACTTTGAGGTAGAAAT
>NW_006399753.1:42119609-42139354 GCF_000299155.1 Elephantulus edwardii
GTCGGGAACAAAGAAGAAGATTCAGTATTTGAAAACATGGACTCGGTGACAGAAATGGAGCGGGAGAGAGAATGATCGAATTTTGCACAATGACTTATTCATAAATATAAATCAATAGGTTTGAAAATTATTGCAAATGCATTTGGATCCTATTCCTATCTTCCTTCTCACTTTCAGACAATCAGCTAAGAAATGCCATCAATACTGTCAGCTTTTACACTTTTATTCTCACTTCAACTAAGGTTCAGCTTAGTCTGCTGTGTTCTTAAATAGACCAGTAATCCTGAGATAGTTGCTTATGGTAAATCAATTACATGTACAGTGTGAGGGAAGACAAGACCACCACTGATAATACAAAAAATAATAAAATACTCTAATCCAGATGCTATAAAGTGGTGGCCGGCAGGCCCAAAACAGCACATATACATGTTTTGTTTGGCAAACCATGTATTTTGCGTGTTTTGGTTTTTATTTTTAAATCTAGCTTCCAGAACTTAAATGAGATTTCATGAACATTTGATTCTCCTCCTTAAGAAAAAAAGGAAGAAAGAAAAAACTCAAAGATCTGGTAGTACTGAGTTCTCAACTAATGACAACAATGGTTTGGATTTGAATTGCAGCTGTTGTGTTTAAATTAATCAGATGTTGTCCAGTTCACCCTGTTCTCATGCGACACCTTTTTGTCACCACTCAGTTCACTCAGTGTATTTCAGAAGGCTGAAACTTTGAATCTGTGATTCTTGCCCATGCAATTTTTTATATTCTTTATTCTTGTGACTAATCATTACCCTGCCATGTGTTTGACCAAATCTTTAATGATTAGGTTTTGTACTCAAATCAGTGTAAGGAAATGAAGAGAACAAGAATTTTGGAGTCAGTTCTGAACTCAAATTTGTATTCTGCAAATCACTAGTTACATTATCTTGGAGAAATTCCTTTATCTCCTTGAGTTATTTCCAGAGCAAAATGGGAAAAACATTACTTGACAGAATCAGGACTGTATATTTGGTGTCCACTGTATGTCAAAATCTCTTAGCCTTTGGTGCTTTTGTGTGTTATAGAATTGAGAGGTTGGCAAAAAGATGAATAAAATTGGACTTTGTTCTCAATAATTTAACAGTTTGGTAAGGGAGACAGCCTGTTATTGTTGTTAGGTGCATTTCAGTCAAGAATGACTCACAACTTCCCTATGAAGAAAAGGTGTGACATACTTGAATCCATTGCTACGGTCACTGTGTCTATCCACAGTGTCTTTCTCTCTTTTGCTAACCCTCCACATGTTCAAGCATAATATCCACTTCTAAAGAATATTTCCTTCTAACAACATATTCAAAGTATGTGAGATGAAACTTGGCCATCGCTGTTTCTAAGGAGTATGCTTGCTATACTTTCTCCAAGACTTATGTTTGTTTTTTCAGCAGTTTATGGAATATTCAGTACTCCTCTCCAATAAAGGCATCCGTTTTTCTTCTTACTTGCTCATTTGTCCACCTCTCAGATGCACAGCAAGTGATTGAAATGCCCATGGTTTGAATCAGGTGCAACTTGGTCTTTATTCTGCCATTATTCCTCTTCGGTATTTTGGAGAGGTCCGTGCCCAATACATCATGTATCCTTATCTCTTGACTGCTAGTACCAATGGTGTTAACTGTGGATCCAAGCACAATGAAATAATTGACAACTTCAATCCGTTCTTCATTCATCATGATGTTGCCTGTTGGTCCACTGGTGAGGACCTCTGTTTTCTTAATATTGAGATGTAATTCATATTGAAGATAGTCATCCTTGATCTTCTTAAGAGTACAATTATTGTAATAGGATACTCTCTATACACATGTAAGGAAAAGCTGGTAAGATGAGTAGTACTCAAACATATGTAGCGATAAATAAAGTAAAAAGGAATAAATTGGTGATTTATACCAAATTTTTCAGTCAAAATATACTAAACATGCAATCAAGATGCCTTAATAATTATTAGTGACTGGAATGTAAAAGTTAGAAACAAAGAGATATGGATAGTTGTAGGTGCTTTAGGCCCTTCTCATTTTTGGCAAGCAAAGTTGTGTGTCATCTGCATAATTCAGGCTGTTGACAGATCTTATTCCAATTCTGATGCCACACTCCTCCTCATAAAGCCCAGCTTCCCGAATAATCCGTTCAGTATATAGATTGAGAAGGTATGGCGACAAGACGCATCCCTGACACACTTCTTTCCCTAATTTGAACTATGTTAATATTTTCTTGCTCTGTTTTGACAGCTGCTTCCTGTTGCACATGAGCACCATCAGGTGTTTTGGAATTCCACTTTTCTCAATGTTACCCACAATTCATTGTGATCCATAGAGCCAAATGCTTTTGAATAGTGAAACACAGACATTCTTCCGGTATTCTCTGCTCTCAGCCAAGACCCAGCTGACATTGTCAATGATATTGGCAATAGTGCCCACAGCATCTTCTAAACCCAGCTTGTATTTCTGGTAGTTCTTTGCCAATATGCTGTTCTAGTTGTTTTTGGATTATTTCAGCACGATTTTGCTTACATGTGATATTAGTGATATTGTTTGTTAACTTTCACACTCTGTTGGATCATCTATTTTTGACATGGAAAGAACTC
Source organism: Elephantulus edwardii (assembly GCF_000299155.1). NCBI lineage: Eukaryota > Metazoa > Chordata > Mammalia > Macroscelidea > Macroscelididae > Elephantulus > Elephantulus edwardii. Next base: position 42,122,224 of record NW_006399753.1, read on the forward strand.
TCTCTTCTAGTCAGTTGACCAGGCAGTTGTCCTCCAGATTGTCTGGCACAGCCTGGTGAGCAGGTCCAGGGGAGCATCTTTCTGTTCAAATATGTCAATTGGTGCTCCATCAATTCCTGGGGTTTTTTTGTGTGGTGTTGTTTGTTTTTTTTTTGCCAATTCCTTCAGAGAAGCTTAAACTTCCTCTTTCATAATTATTGCCTCCTGATCATATGATCATATGTTGTTGTTGCTGATTGCCTTTGGTAAGAGCACGACTCAGTGACCCTTTGAACAAAAGGCCTAAAGCCCCTCCACAACTATCGACATTTATCAAAATTCAGAGTTTCCACGGGCATGTTGTTTAGGAAGTAGATGTCACTCCTGCTTCCTAAGTTGTATTTCCATTAACAGATATATGATTCCTGAAATTATTCTGTGTCATCCAGTTCTTTTTGGTACAGTGACTCTTGTATGCTCTTTCCATCTTCTTTTGATTCTTCCTGGATTATTCAGTATTCTGCCCATAGGGTCTTAAAGTATTGTAACTCAAAGCTTGAATTTGTTCTTCAGTTTCTTCAGCTTAAGAAATGCCAAGCAAGTTTGTTCATTTTGATTTTTTTCACTCCAGCTCTTTGCACCTTGCTTGCTTTGTCTTTCTGAGCTGCCCTTTGGAATCTTCTGTTCAGCTCCTAACTTCCTGATTTCTTCACCTTGTTTTGGGTTCTTGGCATTCTAGTGCAATATTCAGTCTCTTCGGACACCCATCTTGGTCTTTTCTTCCTCCTCGGTCTTTGTAATGGCCTTTTGCATTCTTCATGAATGACATTCTTCATATCTTTCCATAGATAGTCCGGTCTTCATTCATTAGTGCTCTAGTCCTCAAATCTGTTCCTGAGATGGTTTTTAAATTCAGGTGGTATAGACTCAAGGTTGAATTTTAGTTCTTGAGGATTTACTTGCATTTTCTTTAGCTTCAATATGAACATGCATAGAAGTAGTTAGTTGATGGACCATTCTACAATTTGCAACTGGCCTTGTGTTCACAGCTGCTATTGAGCTGCTCCAATGATTCTTTCAACACATATAATCAATCTGATTCCTGTGTAGACCATAAGTTAAGGTCTGTGTGTATAGTTGTTGTTTGTGTTTCTTATGCAAGGTATTTTCAATAAATAAATCATTGTGCAAAATTCTATCATTCTATCTCCAGCCTCATTTCTATCACTAAGTCCACATTTTCTGACTACTGGCCCTTCTTTACTCTTCTGAAATTTTTCATTTCAGTCACCCATTATTATTATTAATGCATTCTGCTTGCATATTTGATTGATTTTCAACTGCAAAAGTTGGTAGAAGTCTTCTATTTCTTCCTCTTTGTCCCTAGTTGTTGATACATATATTTGAATGATAGTGGTATTAGTAGGTCTTCCTTGTATGCATATGGATATTATCCTGTCTCTCACCGGATTAGTAGGAAATAAATGCACAGATGGTCAGGAATGCTATTTTAAAAAAATTATCTTCTGCTAATATCTAAGAAGAATATTCTGTATTCATTTTCCTTGTTAAAATAACACAATTTGCAAAGAAATAAAAAAGAGCATAAATTTTATCCACAGTCTCACTTTGCATTAAAAAAAAACTAAACCTGCTCTCATTGAGTTAATTCTGACTTATGACAACTTTCCACTGAGTTTTTGAGGCTGTATGTTTTTGTTGGAAAAAACTGCTCATTTTTCTCATTGAGTAGTTCATAGACTTGAACCATTAACCTTTTGGTTAGCAGTGCAGCATTTGATGTATATCACTAGGCCTCCTGCTTACACTTATCTATATTTAGTGTTATTTTCAAGCGTTCTTCCTTTACAACCCATACTTATGCACTAATTTTAACTATTGTTAAAATATTGTTAAATATTGTTGTTGCTGAGAGGTACAACAGAATTGGTAATGTACTGGACACAGAACTTTAATTTTCACTGCATATTGCAAAATTGATGTTTTTGAGCTGTGGTCCTGGAGAAGAGGGTTGAATATACTATGGACTGCTAGGAGAACAAACAGGTTCAACCTGGAGAAGGTGAAACCAGGCTGCTCCTTGGAAGCAAGGATTCAGAAGATCTGTCTGATACTTTGGACATGTCACAAGGAGGGATTGGTCCTTGGAGAGGGACATTAGCTTGGGAGGGTGGAAGGACAGCACAGGAGAGGAAGACCGTTGATGAGATGGATTGATACAGTCTCTGGGGCAATGGGGTTTGTGTGTCAGAGACTGTAAGTTTGGCACAGGATAGAGCAGGGTTTAGGGCTCTTGTACACAAAGTCTCTATGAGTTGCAACTGACTCGATGACACATAACAACAACTATGTCATGTTATTTTATAGCCCACATGGTCTTGATTTTGAACATTGACATAAAATTCAGTAAAATGGATGTAATATTTAGCCTCTCTTCTATTAATTTAATGTATATCTTATATTTAATTATAACTCAAAATATTACAATGAAAACTGTTTTTAGAGGTTTTTTCCTAAAGCAAAGGAAGGGTTATTTCACAGTAAATGACTCTGAACATTTAAGAACTTTATATGCATATGAGAAAATCAGCCTCCAGTAGATTTGAGCTGTTCTACATGATCTATGGTAATGTGGCAGTGTATTAATTTTATAATGTTTTATTAACTTTATTTTTATTATATTAACAGTAAAACAAAAATAAAAGTCCCTAAGCTCCTTTCTCTTAATTGGAAGCATATTCTTTGCAATTACTGGCCATGCATCAGAGAACTAGACAGTGACTAAGGATCCTAGAAAAAGAATTTGTTTGAGTTGCGGTGCTGGAGAAGAGTGTTGAACCTACCATGGACCGCCAAGAGAACTTATGGGTCTATCCTGGGGAATGTGAAATAAGGTTGCTCCTTGGAGGCAAGCATTTTGAAACTCAGTCCCACATACTTTGGGTATATTGCACAAGGATGGACCAGTCCTTAGAGAAGGACATCACGCTTGGAAGAGTGATGGGTCAGCGCAGGAGAGCAAGACTCTGTATGGAATACATTGACACAATAGCTGGGATTAATGAGGGTGGGTGTGATGGAGACAATGAGATGAACTCAGGATGGGGCAAGATTCAGAGCTATTGTGCGTAGGATCACTATGAATCACAGGTGACTTGACAACACATAACAACAACATCATTGAGTAAAATTATGTAACCTGAGAACAGTTGATAATCAATGGAGTGCTAGCCTCAGCTGTATCACTTCATTCATAAATTTTCAGAGGCAATATAGAGATCCCTGGGTTGGGAGGAAGTTGTGTTGCCAAACCCAAAACCCAAAGATAAGCAATCTCCTACCATGCAATTTACATCCTGTAAAACTTGCTGGAGGGTCATCTATGTGTCAGTTCTGATTTGATAGCAATGAGAAAGAAATGAGAGATAGAGAAGAGAGAGAGAATGTAGACATTTATACACCCACTCTTCACTATCATCTGACATTTCACGTTTGTTGTTGTTGTTGTTGGCTGCTGTTGAGTCAAGCACAACAGTGACTCCATAAACAAAAGACCAAATGCCTTTTCATAACTATCACTGTTTCTACAAGTTCATAGAGTTTCCAGAGGCATATGGTTTAGGAAGTGGATGCTGCTCCTGCTTCCAAACCTGTTTCACAACTGAGAGCCCCACCAAACACTGTCCACATTAGGAAATAATTGTGGTATTTGATACTCCAATGGCACAAGGTTCAGTATTACAGCAAACCCAGATTATTTCATACAGCACATTGACAAAGAGTGATATACAAAGTGGAAGAATCTTCCTCCAGATACAACAACACTAGTCTCACTTAGCAGTCATTAAGTGTCGTCAAGTCAAATATGACTCATAGTGACCCTTGCACAAAAGAGCTGGACTCTGTTCTATAGCTAACATAATTTCTGTATGTTTATAGATTTACAATTTTAAAAACCCCATTTGCACCATGCAGGAATTCCTTGCATCCTGACATGTGATTCTCCTTTGTAAATTGCTGGTATCTAAGTGGGTTTGGTATGCTCTTTTACTCATGCCCATAAGACCCTTTGGAGAAGACTTTCTTTGGCTGTCAGAAACGTGTCAAGGCATATTCCAGAAAAGGTCTCTCCAAATATTCACAGTCTTATCTTTTCTTTAAATGTAAGAACTTTGCGAGAAACTCAGGTTGAGAAGAAGGTCTTTTAAAGTTTACCAGTTGGTCCCTAAACTCATTTCACTTGGGCTCAGGGTCTTTTTATTAATATCATTCACTGGGTTTTAACCTCCTCTTGTGATCTTGTTGGTAAGAAGTTGCATTGCTCACCCAAAGACAGCCTCTGTCTGGTGGCTTGAATCCACCAATAAGTCCATGGAAGAAAGATGGGTGATATCCCCCCTTGCCATTTATAACCTTGGAAACCCACTGAAGGGTAAACTATGAGTTGGTTCGGGTTCAGAGCCAGAGTCATGAATGTGTGTGAGACAGAAATCACATCTTCTAGTCTTTTCAGCTCTTCTTGAAGAGCACCCCCAAGTAATAATTTCACTTTCTCATTATAAGTACCAATCATATTAAGGCTCAATTATGTCCAGTTCTTTGTCTTTTTCTACTATTTAAAAGATGAGGATGGCACAAGATAGGGCAGGGTTCAGGTTGGTATGAGTTGTACACAACTTGACAATATCTAAAACAAAGGAAAAGTAAGAGAGCTCTAGTGGCCTAATACATACGGAGCTGGACTCCCAGCCAAAAGGCCCATGGTTCAAATACATCAGCTATTCATTCGGAGAAAGATGAGCAATCTCTTCTCATCTGATTACAGCCTCTAGAAAGCCACTGAAGGATCAGCTATGAATCAGCGTCTACCCAATGACATAGCAACAGCAACAAAGGAAAAGAAATTTTGTGGTTTTTCTACGAACGTGTCTTTGGAATATTGGAGAGAAGTCAAAGTATTCTATAAAAGAAAGGCTGAGAAAATACACAGGGGAGAAATAGGATTTTGGATGGGTGAGCATTTAGATAAACAGAACCAGGAAGAAGATAGTAAAGTCAGAAAGATAGCTATCCTGGGCTAAAATTTTAAAAGCTTAAAAAGACCCCTATGAGTTGCAGGAAAATAGGGATTGTGAATAATTTGGTAATTCTATTGTCTTCTCTGTACACAACTGCTTTCAGTGTCTATGAATAGCACTTCTCTTCTTATGTTACTGTGTGCTGTTGGAACCAGCCCATAGCTGACCATCCAGTGGGATTTCAGAGGCAGCTAATCTCATAGGAGGAGATGGCTCATCCTTCTCCTGTGGAGCATTTGATAGATTTGAACTACTTTCCCTTGGGATTGCAATGTAGCTTCTTACTACCAGGCTACCAGAGCTTCCTTTTCTTCTTTACAGTGAACCTCTTTTAAGTAGTTTGAGTTTGGTGGTAGTTTGAGTTTTTTCCACCTCAGAGCTGGGTGCATAAACTAAACTAAAATAAAAAATCATGGATCACCTTGGGATTTTTGCTCTGACTATTGGGGAAAAGGATGCTTTCTTTTATCTGGCTATTTACAACTACAATGACAAAGCAGGCTTGCAGCAGCTGGTTTGTGACAAGTCTGCCTGAGAAAAGTGTTTCCATGTCTTTTGTAATTGGGTTATTCATCTTTTTCTTGTGGAGACCTTGTATTATTCTGTAAATTTTTGTTAATGAGACCCATGTTTAAGACGGTATTGCCAAATGTTTTTTTCCCAGGCAGTAGCATGAATGAGAATCCAAGGTGGAGAGGGTAGAAACAGAGAGGTGAGGATGGGTAGGGAGGAAATCATAGAGTTGCACAATTTGGTGGATGGAGAAGAGGGGAATAAAGAAAATGGGAAAGATCTGGCAGAGATCTGGCAAGAGAGGGTAAGGATGGACATAGTGATTAATTTTATAAAACATAATGCAGGGTCTTTGCAATCACTTGCTCTGCGTTACAGAGCTGGACAATGACTAGGGAGGACAGAGAGAGAATGGAAACCTTGGAGCTGTGGTAATGGAGAAGAGTATTGAATATACCATGGACTACTAAGAACATGAACAGGTTTATCCTAAAGATCGTTAAACCAGGCTACTCCTTGTAGGCAAGGATTCTGAAGCTTCGTCTAACACACTTTGGAGATGTTGCAAGGAGGGACCATTCCTTGGAGAAGGATGCCATTCTTGAGAAGGTGGAGGAGCAGCCCAGGAGAGAAAGACCGTCCAGGAGGTGGATTGATTCAGTGACTGGAGTAATTGAGGGAGGCGTGTCGGAGGCAGTGAGATTGGCACAGGACAGAACAAGGTTTAGGGCTTTTGTACATAGGGTTGCTATGAGTTGCAGGTAGCTCATCAGCACATAACACTACCACCACCAACAACAATGAATGGGAATGATTATATGAAACACAATGTGAATGAAAGATTGTGTGAAACACAATGTATATCAATTTTGTAAGCAAACCTATATAAAATAAAAATCTAAGAAAAAAGATGTCTGTCTGAGACTACAACAGATGTAATTTGAGCCAAGTGATAAAGGGAGACTTTGATTCTTAATGACACAATTGGGGTCTTTGCATTCATTCATAGTGGAAACAGATCACCCCTAGACTTTTCTGGTATTTAAGAAAAGAAGGTCTTTATATTCTCATGTTAAGACGATTTAGATTTTTAAAACTTGTCATCAACAGAGACTTTAGCACTCCAGGGTAAGAGATTGATGAAGCGATTTTATAGATTATCCTGTTACAGTTTGTGGTATCTTCTCACCTTCACAGTATCCTCAGGGCAATTTCAGCAAAAATCTTCCTTACTGTTCAAGGTTTTTGGAGTTAGATTTGTGTCTCTTCAGGATGACCTTTAAGGTTGGAGCATAAAGTTTGTTCAGGTTATGGGAGTGAAGAAGTGTTTTTTGCATCAGTGGTCTCTAGGCCCTAGTTCAAGCAGCTGGAAATATCTAAAAATTATTAACTCTTGCTGTAATATCTTTTCCCAGACTTCTTGCCAGTTATCTTCCAAAGGGATTTGAGTAAGTACAGAAGATTGAGTATCATGGAACGAAGGTCGATTGGACTAAAGAACAGAATTGAGAGAATAGGTATTTTTAGAGAGAAGAAATGAGTTTTTATTTATAGCAGGCTAATCATCGAATTTGATTTTTTAATTTTCTTGGCAGCTCTAGGCAAAAAGGAAAGATATTGAGTTTTAGGGTGATTTTACCTGACAAAATAAGTCTTGAGAGTTCATTCAAAGATAAATTTTAGTTTGGAATAAGATCAAGGCAGGAAAACAATCTGAACTCTATTTGTCAATATGCTGCTGTTGTTCATAGACATCTATTCGGAACAGGCTCTTAGCTGATCCTCTGTTGAACTTTCAGAGGCTGTAAATCACACAGGAAGAGACTGTATCTTTCTCCCCTGGAACAGTTTGGTGATTCAAACTGCTTGCCTTTGGGTTTGCAGTGCAAGGCCCTTTTCACTAGGCCACCAGTACCCCTATCATTCATTGGATTTAGTTACATGAAGGTTATCTTAAGAAGTCAATTCTGAGAAGACTAGTGTAGAGAAAGTTGACTTGGGTGCTTTCTTGAGATCATCACCAATAGAAGGCAAAACAAGGAAGTTAGAACTAATCCCATGCAAGGAGAGTAGTCAGGCTGTAATGTAATCTAAGCCAATGTTTTAGCATATTCTGTACTCCAATCTGTGCCATATGGATGGTTCAGGTTTGAGTAACACTTTGTTCCATTGTGCATGAAGTGGTCCTGAGTTTGGGTCCTACCCAATGACACCTAGGAACAACAATAGGGACCTCTGAAGCTGTGATGACTTTAGAACTGTCCTGATTTGGGAGAAGTGACCTAGGCTGCCTTGGGAAGGAAGCAGGTTCTAGTGCAACTTCTTTTTTTTTTTTTTCAACTTCTTTCTTTAGCCAAGACATATCCTGAGGAGCTCTGCAAACTGAAGGCTGCCTACCACAGACCCTTTCAGCAACTGAAGGGGAAAATCATACATCCCTGAAGGAAGGTTTGGGATTCAGTTTTAACTTCTGTTATCAAAGGTCAATTCCCTCAACTATAATTTTGCAAGAAACAAACAAACAAAAAAATAAGAACCCTATAGACTTACGTAAGTAAGTCATTTTGATATCTACCACATTATAAATGCTTCAGAGTTATATCATACATCAGTGAAGGTAGTTCTTTCAAGGAGTAACACCATTGTATGAATCCAGCACCCTCAAAATCACAATAAATATTTAGGAATACTTGTAATGCCAGCTTTATGTGAAATTATGGCATAATCACCTTCTCTTGATAATAATTATTACATAATTATGACAATGAAAGTTATACAAGTGTTCAGGTCTTTTGTTTATATGGTCACTGTGAGTCATGTATGACTCAACAACTCTTAACAACAACAACAACATAGAGAGTTCTGTTGGCCTTGTGAACAGAAAGTGATGCTAGTAAGCCAAAGGTGGGTGATTTTAGTCTGCGGCCCTTCCAACTAGCCTCTCATGTCTTTGGTCAAACATTCTTCTAAGCAGTATAGCACTGGTCTGTCCATTTGCTGTATAAAGGTAACTAACTCGTGGTTACTATGATGTTAAACACTGTGACATTGATGTACCAAACGCGATATTGGTTACCCATGGACAGTGTTTGGTGGAGCTCCCCAATTAAAATAAGCTTGGAGGAAGGAGTGACATCCACTTCCAAAACAGCTTGCCTCAGGAAACTCTATGAAATTGGAGAAATGATGAAAGTTATGCAAGTGTTCAGGTCTTTCCTTCATAGCGTCACTATGAGTCATCTACAACACGACGGCACTTAACAACAACAACAACAACAACATCCTGTTATAAATCCATGAGAGTCTAGATTGGTTTTAAAAAATTTATTTCATTACTTTAAAATCTTAGCACAGAGTTGTATATTAAACAAATGCTTAAAATACTTCTAAAAAACAAGAATGAAGTGGGAGACATAGCATCCCCTGATCTCAAAATCTACTACACAGCTGTACTAACTATAACAACATGGTTCTGATACAATGACAGGCACATAGACCAATAGAACAGAATAGAGAACACAGAAATTAATCCCTCTATCTATGGCCAAATGATATTTGACAAGGAAACAAAAGCTATCAAATGGGGAAGTGACAATTCACAACTTCTTCAACAAATGGAGCTGGCAAAACTGGACTACTGCCTGCAGAAAGCTGAAGAAGGTTGCACACCTGTCACCATACACAAAAATCAACTCAAGGTAAATCAGAGGCCTAGGGTTAAAGCCCCAAACCATAAAGATCAGAAAAGACAAGGTAGGACCAAGCTTAGAAGGCCTAGCTCATGGTATGAAAAAGCTGACAAATACAGTCAGAAATACACAACCAGGAGAGGTGGACAATAAATATGGAAGACCAAAGCAGCACTGAAGAAACCCAGGTGGCACAGTGATTACATATTAGACTGCTAATTGAAAGTTTAGTTTTTAAAATCCATCAGTCAATCAACTGGAGAAAGATGAGAAAATAGTTACAACCTTGATTGGGGAGCACAATCCCTCCAGGGAAAGGACTCGCCCTGCCCAAGGTCCTGTCGGATCATGTGGCTGGTAGGAAAGTTCTCCTTAGTTGAGGAGCTCACCAGAAGGGGAATATGACCTGACTGGGGTCTTTACAACAACCTTTTTAACAAAGGGTGCTGGCAAAATTGGAAAACCATCTGCAGAAAAATGAAACAAGACCCACACTTTACAAAATACACAAAAACTGACTGAGATGGATCAAGACCTAGGAGTAAAGCCAAAAACTAGAAAGTTCATCAGAGAAAAACTAGAAACAACTAGCAAAAGGCCTAATCTTCAGCAAGAGCAGACTTTCAAGCATAACAAAAACTCTATAACCAGGAGGCAATAAAATAGAAAAAAAATGTGACCTTCTAAAAATCAAATACCTATGCATATTTAAAAACTTCTTCAGGGTATAAAGGAAACTTACAACCTGGCCATAAGTATTTAGCAATGACATATCTGATAAGGTACTCATGTATAATATTTATAATTACTCCAGAAACTCAACAAGAAAAAGGCAAACTCAGTCACAAATTGGGCACAATATATCAATAAATAAATACTTCACTAAAGAAGAAATTGAGATGGTCAAAAAAACATGAGAAATTTCAAAATCTTTAGCTGTCAGAAAGATTTAAATCAAAACAAAAATGAGATAAATGAGATGTCATCTCACCCCAGCAACAATATCAAAGTTCAACAGGGCAGCAAAGAGCAAACACTGGCAAACATGTGGAGAGATTGAAACACTTGTTCACTGTTGTTGAAAAATTAAAATGGCACAACCAGTATGGTAGACAGTGTGGCAATTTCTCAAAAAGTTCCAGATAGAAATACTATTTGACTTAGCTACCCTACTATTATCAATGCATCTTGATTGCATGTTCAGTCGATCTCTGACTGTAAAAGTTGGTAAAAATCTTCTATTTTCTCTTCCTTGGCTCTGGTTGTTGGTGCATATATCTGAATGATAGTGGCATTCACTGGCCTTCCTTGTATGCGTATGGATATTACCCTATCACTCACAACGTTGTACTTCAAGACGGATCTAGAAATGACTTTCTTAACTATGAAAGCAACCCCATTTTTCCTCACCTTTTCATCTCCAGAGTAATATATCATATGATCATAGGACTCAAAATGCCCCCTGCCAGTCCATCTCATCTCTGCAATGCCTAATATGTCAATATTTATGTGTTCCATTTCTTCCTTAACAATATCTAATTTTCCTAAGTTCATGGTTCTCACATCCCATGTCCCAATCACTAGTATTTCCATACTTGAAAGCTCAACCTCAGTTGCCCTTTCTGTTATTCTACATGTGTTCTCTTGTACATAGGGTTACCTTTTCAACCTGTATGCAGAACAGATTATCCGGGAGGCTGGGCTCTACAAGGAGAAATGTGGCATCAGGATTGGTGGAAGATCTATCAACAAACTGCGTTATGCAGATGACACAACCCTGCTTGCCGAAACTGAGGAGGACCGGAAGCACTTGCTGCAGAGGGTCAAGGACTGCAGCCTCCATATGGATTGAGGCTCAATATCAAGAAGACAAAGATTCTCACCACTGGACCAATTGGCAGCATCAGGATGGATGGTGAAGAGATTGAGATTGTACACAGCTTTAGTTTGCTTGGCTCCACAGTCAACACTCTTGGCACCAGTCGCCAGGAAACTAAAAGGCGCATTGCCATGGGAAAGTCTGCTGTTAGAGACCTCTCCAAAGTACTGAAGAGCAATGGTATCTCTCTGAAGACTAAGGTGCGTCTGATACAGGCCATGGTCTTCACAGTCACTTGTTATGCATCAGAGAGTTGGACAATGACTAAGGAGGATAGAAGGAGAATTGATGTCTTTGAGCAATGGTGCTGGAGAAGATTATTGAGGGTACCATGGGATGCTAGGAAAACAGATTAATCCTGGAAAGGGTTAAACCGGGTGGCTCCTTGGAGGCAAAGGATTCTGAGCCTCCATCTAATATACTTTGGACATGTTGTAAGGAGGGACTTGTCCTTGGAGAGGGACATCATGCTTGGGAGGGTGGAGGGACAGTGCAGAAGGGGAGGGCCCTCTATGAGGTGGATTGATTCAGTGACTGGGGTAATAGGGATGGGTGTATCGGAGACTACCTGCTTGGTAAATTCGAGTGCCACATAGAAAGAAGAAGGCCACACAGTAGCTGCAACAACAGATTCAGATAGAATAATGGATGTGAGAATGCTACAGGGCAGTGCACTGTATCTTTCTGCTGTGCAAAGGATTTCCGTGAGTTGGAAGTAACTTGATGGCATCTAATTATATAGTAACCTTCAATCTATATGTAAGAGTTAATTTTTATTACTTTTTACTGGTGCAAGCCACTGTAATTTCTCCTGTATTATTATAATTCTCTTCCAATTTATTACAATGGATTTATCTATTTTTATTAATAATTGGCCAACACTCTTCAGTTTTCTCAACTGATGAACAAGAACCATCCTTTTGAAATATAAATCAGATACAGTGTTCCTGATAAACACCTCCAATAACTCCTGATTTCTCTCAGCAAAAACAGTCTTCAAAGTGGCTATTTCATTTGCCTGGAATATTTCTTCCCAACACATACATAAATACTTTCCTTGCTTTGATAGAATTCTTTTTCATTTAAGAAAAGTATTTTTTGTCCCAATGTCTAAAATTAGAATTCATTTTCATCATGTTGAAACTAACTCGTAGTTGACCTTCCAGTGTGTATTCAGAGACTCACCTTTCTGAAAACTTTCTGATGCTTCTTATTCTACACAATTTTTTTGTAGTCACAAACACATCTTTATGCTTCATAAATGTCTTGTTTATTCTTCTTTACTTATAGAAAATATATGTGAGTATTAGAAAAAAGTAGGATAACTTTTTGGTCCATTTGTTCTAGTGTATGGAACAAGAGAATAGTCCTTACTTCAAAAAAATATTGCTAAATGAAAGGATGAATAAATGGATGAATGTTTCTGCCTAGAGTTCAGTGATAGGACAGATTTCTAACTGCATGTGAAATAAAAGGAAGGTTGAAAAATCTGTGAGGCTGGGAATATTTTCTGCTCAGGAAGGCAACTGAACTGGAAATGTGAGCCTTGTTCTTCTGCCTCATTTCTAATTTATCTTCATATGGTTTCCACTGATTTCATGATTCCAATTCCTAAGCTTGCTGCCATCAAATAAATTTTGACTCAGTGAGCCTGGAAGGACAGACTAGAAACTGTCCCAAGGGCTTTCCAAGGCTTAGGGAAGAAGACTGCACAACATCTTTCTCCAGAGGAGTGGCTGCAACCTTTGAACCACCAACCTTTTTGTTAGTAACCAAACATTTTAATCACTGCATCACCTGGACTTTCACAACTGTTCCTGTTAAGTACCATCAAGCCAATTTTGACTGGTAGTTACACTGTGAACAGGAGATCTGAACCTTGTCCTGTCTTTTGCCATCCCCATGATCTCTGATTTGTTCAAGCATGTTGCTACAATCATGTGTCAGTCATCGATGGTGTTAGTGGTATTTCTCTCTTTTTCTGACCCTTCACCTTTTCATGGGATATTCAGCACTCTTCTCCAATACCACAGTTTAAACGCATCAGCTTGATGTTTTTTTCCAAAGACTGGGCCTTCCTAATATTTACTCAAAATATTTTGGACAAATTTTCCCATTCTTTGCCCCTAAGGAGCATTCTGGGTACATTATCTTGCTGATTGGTGGGTACAAAGAAAATACTCCTGACTCCTGACTATCATAACAGGCCCTGTGTTTAAAGGTCCTGCTTACAACAATGTCAGTTACTGTTATTGCTTATACTTGCTATAGATGTTGATCTTCTAGAACAGGGAATTTCTCTCTCTTGCTTTCACATTCCAAACACCTGGCAGGGACTCCGAGGTCCTTGTGTGGGTCAGTCGCATTACCCTTTGTTAAATTAACTGAGAAGAGTAAAATGTGATTGCAAGGTCACACCTACTGCCATATGCATGCGACCAGTGGCGTTTTATAGATGAGGGGAGCATGCCTTCTTCTCACTCTACCACTAACTTCAAACATGTAGGTGACTTTTTGTTCCTGTTACCTTTGTCACTCAGGGCATTTCTTCCTGATTTGTTCCTCTATCCCCTTTCACTCTCTTCTGATTTCCCCCCACACTGCTCTTTGTTCTTGGTAAGAATAATAACAAAAACGCATAGGCCCATGCTTGACAATTGACTGCCAGGGCAGAGGCAGCCCTTTTGAAGAAGGCCAACCCCAGCCCAGCCATTCATTCCCTCTGATGTGATGGAGAGCTCCTCGTATAGTGAAGCTGATTGAGGCTCTAGAATTCCCTCTGGTTGTCACTGGCCCGTTTTCACTTTGTCTCTCATATAGCCGGCTAGCCCCACGGAGGCCTTGCTCTCTGCAGTAGACAGTCTAAAGAGCCCGTGGGGAAAGAGGCTGGCCTCAGTTAGTTCCTTTGCTTTCCCGATAAAAGCAAACTGGGGAACACTAAACAGCAATCAAGCTCTTTTAAAGACCTGCCTTGCTAAGAGAAGGGTTGATTTGTTCAAGTTTGAAGTTGGCTGGCATTAGAGGAATTGGAGAGACTAAAGTTATGATATTCTACTGTGCCTTTTCCAAACTAACCCTAAAATATAATTTGTGACTGCTTTTTTATTCCCTGAAATTAAACTTATGGATGAACAGTGCTATTTGGCTATATTCAAACCTGGCTTTCTCTTCTGATTTGGAAAGTGTAAAACAATTATGTCAATGTGCTGTTTGTAAATCTTGAATGTCTTCTCATGGGGAAATTGATGAGTGTGGATAAGAGACGGCAATACAGTCCTAGGTCATTTTTGGAGCTTTTGTTCCAGCTGGTTATTTTGTATTTGTAGAGGGAACTTTTGCTGCCATTGTGCTGCATGCAGAGGAAATGTCCTCAAATGCTGAACTGCTAGTATGCTAGAGGAACAGTTCCATGTGGGGGGCCAAGAAGGTTTCTGATGAGCTGGGATGGAAACAAAAAATTGAAAAGCATCTTGACACTTTTGCAGGGCTTTGCAGGTCACCTACCAAGATGACTTGATGGGCTGACCCCTGGTATTAAAGGGAGATAAAGCACTTTGGCAATGTGAAAGGCTCCATTAAATGGAAAGCGAGGGCCATCAGCTAAATTGAAGGACTGAAAAATGCAAAGGTTAATGTATGGTGCCCTGGGTATATGTGGAACTGAACTGTTTGTTCTGGAGGTCAAGGAAGTCAAGACACATGGGGCTTCTAAAGCAGAGAGAGGAAGATAAAGAGCTGGGATGAGACTCTGGATAAGGCGACAGGTAGAAACCTTTAAGCTTATGCCAGAAGCTCAAGCTTTAGGTAGAGCTAAGTGATCTATGTCTGAGGAAGAGAGAAGCAAAAATATGCCAATTGTGGAACAAAATTCAACAGATGTAAAGTGCAGACAGCTCTCCCCCTTTCCCTTACAAAACAAAAAAAGAGTCACCTCAGAGTTAATTCCAACTTATGGAAATCTCACTTGTGTCAAAGAAATACTGTGTTCCATTTAAATGACCAATTCTCTGAAAACGGATTTCCGGGCCCTTCTTGTGAAACACATCTAGATGAATTCCTTCCTTTAACATTTTGTTTAGCAGTCAGGCACAGTAACCACTTGTGGCACTCAGGAATTCCTCCTACAATGGAGGTGAAATTTTAGAAAGAAATTATTTACATCTAGAAGACAAAGATTCTCACCACTGGGCCAATTGACAGCACCTCATATGATGAACGGAGAAAAGATTGAGGTTTTTAACAATTACATCTTGCTCAACTCTGCAATGAACACTCTTGGCATCAGCAATCAGGAAATCAAAAGAATAATTGCTTTGAGCAAATTTGCTGTCAGGGACTTCTCCAGAATGCTGAAGAGCAACAATGTTAGTCTAGAGACTAAGGTGCACTGTATCCAAGCTATGGTTTTCACAATTACTTACTATGCATCAGAGAGCTAAGGATGACAGAAGAAGAATTGATGCCTTTGATTGTGGTGCTAGAGAAGAATATTTAACATATTATAGACTTCTAAGAGAACAAACAACTCTGTCCTGGATAGGATGAAACCAGGCAATTCTTTGGAGGCAAGGATTTTGAAGGTCTTTCTCTTAACATTCTAGGCATATAGCCTTGAGGGACCAGTCTTTAGAGAAGGACATCATACTTGGAAGGGTGAAGGGACAGAGCAAGAGAGGAAGACTCTGGATGAGATGGATTAATTCAGTGATTAGGGTAATGGGGAATGTGTTGGAGACAATGAGATTGGATCAAGATAGGGCATTGTTCATAACTATTGTTTATATGGTCACTATGAGTCGCAGGTGACTCAATGGAATATAACAATGACAACAAGGATTTAATTGTTAATTTTTAGCTACTATAATATCTTTCTGATAGTTACTTGTACTAGAAATGGCCCTGCACCAATAACATACTTTTTTATATTATCAAATCATAATCTTTGCTTTGTCCCTAGTTAAGAATACTTTTATCTGTGATGTTTAATTATGATGATGTGAAATGGTATTATGCAAGTGCTTTTACTTTCAGTTCTAAAGTTTGTGTTTAATGATTTGGGTCTGCATTTTAAGGCAATGTCAATAATTCAAACTTAGAAAACTATAAAGATAGATTCTAATGTACTTTATATGTTCCCAAGATTAGAACTTAAATTTCACATAAGCAGAAATTCACACATCTCTTCCTTGGCACTCTCACTTATTTATCAAGCAACCTCAATTAAATTGAGTAAAGAAAAGGATTAGCATAAATCTACCATGTTCTCTTTTATGTGTGCCTTATGCTTAAATTCCTTTTCTCCCAATGTAAGAGATCTCCAACTCTATAACTATAAATATACTTATGTTTGGGAACAGAGTTGTTTGGTTTGTTTGTTTTGGTTTTTTTTTAATTGTGTTAGTTATAGCCCAGTAGGATGGATGTTAACATAATTACTTCAGTTATAAAGAGGGCAAAATAGACACAGCAACACACATGAGGCCGTGTAGATTCTAGAGAATGTCTAGGAGCTCTTGGAGTACTGACAAAGAAGGACCCTCCCCTAGAGCTGATTACTTTAGACTTCCAGTCTCCAACACCAAAACAAATGTCTGTTCCTTGAAGCCATAAACTTGTGATTTTCCTATTATCACAATACCGGGTAGTTAAGACTGTGTAAGAGTTTACACACCAGTCATTTTTAAGTTGTGGCTTACTGAACTGTACTTCTGAAGAAATTTTCAAGGAGATGTTTCACAGGTCAGGCAGGTAGGTTACTTGTAGGGTTTTCTTCATGTTTATTCTATGCTTGTTGTTGTTATGTGACAACAGGTTGACTATGACCCAGAGTTACCCAATGAACAATGGCTCTAAACTTTGTCCTATCCTGATTGTGAGGTTTCACCATCTCTGACACACTTGGCCCCATTGCCACAGTCACTGTGTCAATCCATCTCATCTAGGGTTTTCCTTTTTTTTCAAGTGTGGAAATA
>NW_006399753.1:42141944-42147206 GCF_000299155.1 Elephantulus edwardii
AGGAGAGACCGGTCCTTAGAGAGGGACATCATGCTTGGGAGGGTGGAGGGACGGTGCAGGAGAGGAAGGCCCTCTATGAGGTGGATTGATTCAGTAACTGGGATAATTGGGATGGGAGTATCAGACAGTGCGATTCGCACAGGACAGAGCAGAGTTTAGGCTGTTGTACATAGGTTCGCTATGAGTCGCAGGTGACTCGACGGCACATAACAACAACAACAACATGTTGACTGTCTACCCTTCCGTGCATCTTGTTTTTCTCCAAGCCCTAGTTCCTTAGACTTGTTTAAAAAGAAATTTACAAATTATTTATATAATGTTTAATATTTACAATATCCATGTGGGTTAGTTATCATTGTTTCATGTTCATGTGGGTTTGTTATCATTGTTTCTCTTCTATAGATGAAACCATTCAGGCTCATCATATCAATTTCATGATCATCAACATCTAGAAAAGATTAATGCTATCAAGGGATTTCATTTTAGTTGTTCTTCACAATCAGCACCTATGGAAACAGAAGTCAAGGGGGAAAAAATAAACAACCTGTTGCATTCAAGAAATCCGCTGCTACCAAAGAAAACTTCAAAGTACAGAGGAGCAAGGATATCAGTTTAAAGACCTATTGCCTAACCCAAACTATGGAATTTTTAAATTGCTTCCTACACATGTGAAAAAGTGTATAATGAATAAGGAAGACTAAAGAAAAGTGATGCCTTTCCATTGTGATCTTGAGAAAGAATATTGACTATCCCACAAACTGCTAAAAGAATAAACAAATCTACATTGTGAACCTGATGTGACAAATGCAATATTGGTCACCCATGGTGGACAGTGTTTGGTGAAGCTCCCCAATTTAAACAAGCTTGGAAACAGGAGTGGCATCCACTTCCAAAAGAGCTTGCCCCCAGAAACACTATGAACTTGGAGAAATGAAGAAAGTTACACAAGTGTTCAGGTCTTTCGTTCATAGGGTCACTATGAGTCACCTACGACTTGATGACATTTAACAACAACAAACCCTCTCACATACTTTAGAATTGCTATCAGGAAGGGATAATTCTTAAAAAAATGACATTACGCTTGGAAAAGCAGAGGATCAGCAAAGAAGAGGATTTTCAAGGAGATAAATTGACAAAGTGGCTGAAATAATAGGATGGAGGGCAGTGGGATGGCTTGGACTGTACAGAGCTTCATTCATTTGTATATGAGGTGACAATGAGAGTTGACTTGACAGTATCTAACAACAAAAACGTTTGCATTTCTCCAAAGCCCTTTCTAAACATGAGACACTCAGAAGTCGACAAACAGACAAACAGCCTCTGGAAGAAGACATTTAAAAGCTCAAACACCAGCACTCACTCAAGTTTTTCACCTGCAAACCCTCACTCCTAACTCATTTAATTCTTATTTAACACCTCAATGATGGGCATGATTATATGATTTCTAACCACTTGCTCATTCAACAAATATTTATTTAGTTAGCAGTTAAATAGGTGTTTTCTTAAATCCACAACACCTCTATGACAGTCATGAATCTAGGTTTCAAAGGAAGTCACTCCACTGTGTGAATCTAATAGACTTTGCTTGTCTTCATCGAGGTGGTGATGTAAAAAGGGGGATATTGGAGAAACAACAAGCAGTAAATTGAATTTTGAGAATGAAGTTAGTTGGCAATACTTTCTTTGACTCCAACTCCTACCAACCCTGTGTGTGTAAGAGCAGAACTATGTTGTTTTCAGTGACGGCATATTTTAGAATTTGAGCTCCAGGAGAGTCATCAACAGTTTCTGTGGTAGACTTTTGACTTTTTGGTTGCACCTCTTTATTGCACTCCAAAACCCCCATTTTAAATTACTGAATGTTATACAAAAATCAGGCCTATTGCTGCCATGTTGATTCTGAATCATCATATCATCACTCTATAGGGTGGAGTTGAAGTGTCTCATAGGATTTTCAAGGCTGTTATTTTTATGGAAACAGACTACATCTTTCTTCCATGAAGCAACATGTGAGTTCAAAACACTGGCCATTAGGCACCTTAAGTTGCCATTTAAGTGTTTCAACCACTGTACCATAAGAGCCCTTGTATCCTACTGAGTGTGGTGAGAAGAAAGGAAAGGTAAAAACCTGCTGAGAGATGAAGGGGGCAGTAGAACTATAGAAACAGGCTCAAAGCAAGTTTTACCGTTTTAGCAATTTTGTGTGATGATGATAACAGCTGTCTTCTTGAGCTCCTACTGTGCCTTATTAATCTTACTTAATTCTCCCAGCAACCCTCAGAGAAAATAGTTACCATGATCTCAAATCTAGATGAGAAGGCTGAGTTCTAAAAAGTTGCATAACTCCCTGAAGTCCTTAGCTAAGGGACAGGGCAGCAGAGTGCAGCCCTGGAGCCATCATCTGTCCAGTTGTTGGGCTCTGAACAGTCCCACAGTCCCTAAAGGGGCTGAAATGTTGCAGCTCAGCACAGCCGTTAACCCTGATGGAGCTGTGTTGGGAAATAACACAACTTATTTTTTACTGTAAATCTAGTTTATATAGCTTGTTAGGCCCAAATTGGGTCCCCATGCTCTCTTTCCTTTCTTGCTGGAGGCCTGGGTGATTATCTCCAGTTTCTTTCCCATACAAAGCTCCTGTTGGACCTGCAAGTCTTGTCAGTACCTGTCTACTCTTGAATCTTTGCTCTTCTAAGACAAGGGCTCATGCCCTTGCATTCTAACCTTGGTGCCCTAATCGTCATGGCAATATAGACAGTATAGGCAGATAGGGTATTGCCTAAGGAGGGTGTGCATGAAGGTTGTATACTCTCTCCATACCTGTTTAACCTGTATGCTGAGCAAACTATTTAAGAAGGTGGGCACTATGAAGAAGAATGTGACATCAGGATCAAAGGAAAACTTATCAGTAACCTCTATTAAGCAGATGATACAACTTAGCTTGCTGAAAAAGAGGAGAACTTGAAGCGCTTGCTGTAGAAAATCAAAGAGTACAGCCTTCAATATAGATTGCGTCCAACATTAAGAAAACACAAATTCTTACCAATGGATAAATAGATGACATCATGATGGATGGAGAAAATATTAAAACTATTAATGACTTTATCTTAATTAGATTTACAATCAACATACTTGGTACCAGCAGTCAGGAGATCAGGAGACATATTTCACTGGGAATCGAGAACAGATTTGTTGCTTAAATTCATAAACCATAGGCTATCCAAAGTAAACCATTTCCCTGAGGTCCTTTTTAATTGAACACTTTTAAAAAGGTACCTTGCTAGACATCAGCACCTACTGGCAAAATCTGGACATTGCAGCTCAGAGATACTGAATGCTGATAGTTCAGAGCTTCCTACTTTAGGGAGAGTAACTTCCAAACTCCATATCATGATCCCATATGTAGACCAACTTCCTTTCCTCCCTAAGTTTTCTAGGTCTTAGAGAAATATTTTATCCTTGATGGATAGCTGGATGGGAATGTTGCATCTCTCTCTCGCTATGTCAACGTGTATAGCTCTCTCTTACTCTTCTATCTATCTATCTATCTATCTATCTATCTATCTATCTATCATCTATCTATCTATCATCAACAAAAATGAATCTGTGTACTTAGAATGAAGTACTTAAAAATTAACATACATTTCAGTAGACTTCTTAAAAAAACCTGTTCTTTGGTAATAGATTTCCCATTTTAAAGTTATACTTTCTGAGATAACAGAACTCAAAAATGCAAGAAACTTGACCCATTATCCTATCCTTCCTAGTTTTTCACCTATTTTTCAACTACTCTGCTGCCTTTTGTTTCTTGCCATAGATATACACTCAGCCACTTCCATCTTACAAAAGTATCTTCTTCAGCTGTTCTTTGGAGACTTGTTTGTAAGCTTTTTCTCATAAGGGAACAATTTATTACCAAGTTTTCTAAGACTTGTTTAACAGTCTTCCCTTCATGTGATATACTTTCACTTGAAAATACCATCTATATCAACCATCTGCAGAAAACTCAAAAAAGACCCACACCTTACACCATACACAAAAACCAACTCAAAGTGGATAAAGGACCTAGAACTATGGATTATAAACTTCATTAGGGAAAAGCTTGGAAGAACCCTAGAAGCACTAACTCTAGAAGCACTAACCCACAACATAAATAGTCTTCCAACATTCTGAAAAATCCACAACCAGGAGAGGATAAAATAAATGAGTGGGACCCTCTAAGAATCAAACTTCTATGCATATCCAAAAACTTCTCCAACAGGGTAAAAAGGGAAGCCACAGACTGGGAAGAAGTATTTGGTAATGGCATGTCTGATAAGGGACTTATACCTAGAATTTATAGAATACTTGAGTACCACAAGAAGATAAAGGTAAACAACCCAATTGCAAAATGGGCACAGGATATTAACAGACACTTCACCAAAAAAGATTTTCAGATGGCGAATAAACACGTGAAGAAATGTTCAAAATCCCTTGCTCTAAAAGAGACGCAAATCAAAACAACTATGAGATATCATCTCACCCCAGTGAGAATAGCAAAATTTAACAGAGCAGCAAACAACAAATGCTGGCAAGATTGTGGAGAAACTGGAACCCTTATTCACTGTTGGCAGGAGTATAAAATGGTGCAACCGCTATGGAAGGTAGTATGGCGCTTTTTCAAAAGGTTGCATTTGGCCTAGCAATTCCACTCCTGGGAATATAACACAAAGAAACCAGAACTGCCACCCAAGCCGATATATGCACACCCATGTTTATTGCTGCTTTATTCACAGTGGTAAAGAGTTGGAAACAACCCAAGTGCCCATCAACAAACATATGGATAGAGAAGCTGTGGTATATTCACACAATGGAATATTATGCAGCACTGAAAAACAAAGAACTCATGAAATATTAAACAAAGTGGGTGACACTGAAGGACATTATCCTGAGTGAAATATCTCAGTCACCAAAAAGACAAATACTTAAAAATGCACTAGAAAACTAACATGGGGGTTCGGGAGAAACAAAGAAAAGAGGTGGTAAATAATGTACATAGCATTTAAACAGACAAGGGAGACAACTGTATAAAATAAATATGTTTGTTGTTGTTATGTGCCGTCGAGTCATTTCCGACTCATGGCGACCCTATGCACAATAGCCCTAAAACCTGCTCTATCCTGCGCCAACCACACCGCCTCTGACACACCCATCCCGATTACCCCAGTCACTGAATCAATCCATCTCATAGAGGGTCTTCCCCTCCTGCGCTGTCCCTCCACCCTC
>NW_006399753.1:42148121-42183022 GCF_000299155.1 Elephantulus edwardii
ATCTAACATCAGCAACAATATCCCTAGTACCACTACCCCTTCTAAACCTAGCCTGGACTTCCGGCAGTTCTCTGCTGATGTGCTGTTCTAGTCATTTTTGGATAATCTTCAGTAAAATCTTGCTTGCATGTGAAATCAATGACACTGTTCTGTAGTTTCCACATACGATTAGGTATTATTGGCATGACAAGAGTCCAGGATAAGAACTGCACTGTAAAGTGGACTGGGGTAGTGGTGTGTGTGTGTGTGTGTGTGTGTAATGTGTAACAATGAAAGATTTTTTTTTCCCTAAAGAAAAAAAAACTGGGGGGCAGGTAGGAAAATGTGGAACAAGGAATGAATGGAAATCCAAGTTCTCTATAAACTTTCATTAAAATCTCTATTAAAAAAAGAAAATACCATCTATATCAATGGCTTCATCCTGAATGTCATCAAAGACTTTAGCCTGAATTATCTGTTTTGTTGATCCCATATATGTGCTTAAATCAATTCATACTGCATTCAAATTATGGTATTGACAAATAATTCTTCATTGACATCCAGAAGAACAAATAAATGACTCTTTTTTTTAAATAAAATTTTTATTTTATACTGGTTTACTTACAAAGTTCATATAAATTTTTTTTTCACACTAGATACTCTCAAATAAATTCTTCTTACAAGAAATACAATTGAATGGAAAGACTAAGACTTCAAATATTTTGAACCATCATCCAGAAAGGCCGGTCTCAAGAAAAGGGGATTATGTTTGGTAGAGTGTTGGTGAAAACAAGGGCAATCTTAAGTGGGATGGGTTGCCCCATTAGCAAAAGACTTAAACATGTCAATGATCATGACAATGGCTTGGGATTGAGCAATGTTTCTTATGTCATACGTAAGATCACCTTGAATCAGGGTCTATTTAAAGGCTACTAACAACAACAACAGCATCCCTTACAACCAATGTCTGTATAGTCTTAACATGCTAGATTTCTAGAAAATATTTCCACCTCTTTCTTTCCCTTCTCTTTTACCTACCTGGACTTCTGTAATACCAGCACCATCTGGTCAACCCATATCTAGTTACTCCTTGTCCAGTTTTCTTTGTTCCTAGAACAGTTGGCTTCTTTCTCTTCTCTCTCCATAAGCATAGAAAGACTGTTGTTTAAGCTAACTACATAGCACTCTAATCTCTGTGACAGGCCCAAGGTTGAAATGCACTTTATTTCTAATTCATCAGTTAAAATTGGTTTCAGTTTGTGAAGGTAGGTAGAAACAGTGTGTGAAGATGGTAGAAATAGGGCATAGGCTCTGCCCTGAAAGTTCTAGCAAAATCCTCACTTTCCCTTTAAGAACTAGCTCAGAATGGAATTCTCTGTGATGTCTCTGAGTGTCCATTCCTGCCCCACACTGAGTTGGGTGCTCTTTCTTTAATGTTGTGACATTGCTTTTACAAATCTTTATCACAGTACTTGACATACAGTATTTGATGTTGATTTGCTTATCTGACAAACCTAGAAACTACATAGAGCCAGGAGTCTGCTCCTCAACTCTCTTGCCCAGAAAATTACACATGGTTGTTGCTGAATAACAAAGACTGGATCCATGAGTTCAGGAATAAATAAAGGGACCTTTGAACATTCCCCCTCCCTTTTCCCAATGTAGTTTAAAAACTACAGTGGTTTTAATGACCCATTTTTATAGGTTACCAGAGAGCGTGCTATAAAATGCCACTTTTCTATTTGATCAAGGGATCAGAAGGGGAGATTAGATGATGTGTTAAAAGTTCCTCTCAATTCTCTCCTGGTAATATAGCCATGGATATGGAGGGTTATGCAAGGTGAACGGGCTGACAAAAGATCTAATGCAATCCTGGGCTGCATTAATAGAAAGAAGAATGGTATCCAGTTCACAGAAGATAATAAGCTTCCTGCACTCAGCAGTACTAAACCCTCACCAGGAGATTTGTTATTAATTTTAGATGCCTTATTGAAGCAGGAGAGCATCTCCCTGACATCTGTCCAGAGAGGTCAGTGGGTAATGAATCCTATCTTATATAAGCAATAGTTGAAGTTCCTGCAAATGTTCAGCGGGCAAAAGAGACATCAGCACGGAAACAAGACTTCATGTATTTAAGATCTGTTATGTGGAAGAGGAATTCAACTTATTCTATTAAGCTTTCAGAGCTAGGCTTTTTGGATAGAAATTACCCACAGAGCAGATTTCAGCTAATTCAGTGAGAATGCTCTAACAATTGGAATAGGCAGCCTTTTATATCCTACATTTTCCAATACTAGGAGTGTATAGGAACAATGGCTATTTGGTATGTAGATAATCTCTTCAGTCTCTTCCACATCTAAGCTTCTACTATCCTAAGATGGTGACCTTATTTTATTCATCTTCAAAAAGGGTTTAAGAAGAAATGGAATTCAAGTACATTAGGACATTTTACTCAATGAGGAGAAAGAAATCCCTGAAAGAGAATAATAGTCATGAGTAGTTCCATTAGAAGCATTTTGAAATTTCACTTGCAGATGAGCTTGAAAAATTGTTCAGGTATTGATTTATTCAGATGTTGTTTTTGTTAACTGCTATTGAGTTGGCCTTCAGCTCATGGTGACCCTGTGCACAATGCAACAAAAGAAGCCAAGTTCTCTTGAGCTATCCTCTTGATGGGTCAAAAATTATAGTTAAAAAAAATAAAAAAATGAAAAAAATTATACAGTTAATTTAGTTATATTTTGACCAGAATCATGAGAAAATGAATAGACAAGCTCTTATTATATCTGATCATGGTTTTATTTATCCATTCTCTCTTCCAATAGCAAAGACTTTTGTTAGACATGGGCATATTTTAAATAGGGGGGAAACTCCAATAACAAAAGCAAATAACAAGAGCAAAGAGATTATGAAAAGTTTATTAATTTTCCAACTTCATGGCTAACTAAATCTATCACAACAATATTTGACTTCAATATCTTACAGAATCTCAAATTATTGATTTCTTCTAAAAAGTTGTCATTGTATGGAAAAAGTCCAAGACTATTTTTATTTCTCTTATTTCTACATTGCTAAGTATTTTCCTTCAACTTTCTAAAAGCGATTTTTTAATCTTGTAAATTACTTTATAGAGATATTTTCATTTTAAAAAATCAGCAAACATTGTTTTTTATGTTAGTATTAAAATACAGAATTATTTTCTTTTAGTACTGAGATTAGATATGGAATTGTTATTCCATGGTTTACTGCACCACTGTTATTCTCATAGTTTATCCATACTATCTTGCTTACTGCATGCATATGAATTCCATTATCATTAATAAGAATTATGCAATGAAAGCATATAGTCATTAGTGTCTAATATGCTTCTCAAGGTTATCCTAAGGTGCAGAAGTTTAATGAGTACCTAATGAGAACTCTAGTACCACTGATTAAGAATATCTATCATGTTTGTGATACGAATGTCGCAATCGAACACCAGGACGCTGGTGAGAAAATGAAGCTAAATAGCCTCTTCTGTTATTAATCACATATGTAAAAGGCACTTTGTGTTGACAAAGTTATGACCTTTAATTTAGGGCATTAATTCTTAAAATCTGATAATCTCTTAAGTAATTGATCACAATTTAAATTTCCATTTAGTATATGACACTTTTTGTGATAAATAATATAAAACTGGTAAAAGCTTAGGTAATGCTCGAAAACAGAAATTTCATTGACTAAAAAAAAAAAAACAACAACCAGTGGCATAAAATGAAGAGTTGAATTTTATGGTATTTATTTGAAGTATAAACAGAGATGGAGGAATCAATGACCTACAAATAATAGTGTGAGTGGATTTCATCTAGATAATTCCAGCTACAGATTTGCCTCTTTAGTTATCTGTTCTTCAATATGTTAAAAAACTATTTTACCAATTCTCTACTATGTTCTTTCTTTTTTATATTTTATTTTGTTATTGCTTTTGAATATATCCACAACAACATACACACAAACTAGTTCAACCATTTCGGTATGCGCAGTGAAATGACAATCCTTATCAGTGGTTTTTACAAGCTACTCTTCTCTCGTTGACAAATTTATGGTCCTCTTTGATTCCTGCGTGGTTCAAAATCAGGAAAGATGTATGTGACAGATGCATCCTTTCTCCATATCTTTTGAATCATCCTTTCTCCATATCTTTTGAATCTATATGTGGAACAGATAATCCAGGACGTCAGACTTTCTGAGGAGGAATGTGGCATCAGGAGTGCAAGAAGAATCATCAACAACGTGTGTTATGCAGATGCCAGAACCTTGCTAGCTGAAACTGAGGAATCCATGAGGAATTTAGTGCAGAAGGTCAAGGACTTCAATACGGATTGAAGCTCAACATCAAGAAAACAAAGAGTTTCAACACTGGTCAAATTGGCAGCATCAATGATAGATGGAGATAACTGTGCTGTCTGTCTAGAGACTAAGGTGTGCCTGATCTAAGCCATGGTCTTTGCAATTACTTGCAATGCTTCAGAGAGCTGGACAGTGACTAAAGGATGTTAGAAGAAGAATTGATGCATTTGAGTTGTGGTGCTGGAGAAGAGTATTGCACATACCATGGACTGCTAAAAGAACAAACAAGCCCGTCCTGAAGAGGGTGAAAACTTGCTGCTCCCTGCAAGCAAAGACTTCGAAGCTCTGTCTCACATATTTTCAGCATGTTTTCAGGATAGACCAGTCCTTGGCAAAGGACATTATGCTTGGAAGGGTAGAGGGACAGTAAAAGAGAGGAAGACCTTGGATGGAGTGACTCAGTGACTAGGAAAATGGAGGTAGGTGTGTTGGAGATAATGACACTGGCTCAAGATAGAGTAAGGTTTGGAGCTGTTGTACATAGGATCGATATGAGTTACAAGAGACTTAACAGCACATAACAACACCACCAAAGTTTCTAGCTAATCTTTCAAGTCAGTATATGTTCTTAATTGCATATCTTTAAAAAGACAAAGCACTTTAATTGTGAGAAATTATTCTGGAAAGCCAACTAATTGTCCAGTTTGAGCTTTTTATTATACTTGTTAGATGCTTTAAAATCAGCTCAATTGCTCAATGTACTGATTTATAATAGACTTTTCAGTATCTTTCACATTTTCAGCAAAGTAAGATGTTAAATTGTCTATTGTTTTTAGTTTTATACTGCTGGCAGTACTTACAGTGATAACTGTATTTTAAAGTTTCTTTTCCACTGAAGAAAAAAAATTAGAGTTTACTCCTATGGAATCAATAGACTAATAAGTATGTTCCTATATTATGAAACAGTGGTTTTGATGATGAAATACACACACACACACACACACACACACACACACACACACACGCACACATACATATATATGGGCATACATATATGAAATCAAATGGGTTATCTGAAAAGACTCGATAATAGTGAACAAAAAGCAATGAAGATTAATAAGACAATGTATGGGAAAGATCATATGAAACACAATGCAAATGGGGGAAAAATACCCAAAATTAAAAAAGGGAGAAAAAATTATATACTTAAAAGGGTTTAGAGAAAAGTAACTTATTTGATTTTTTTAAGTTCTCTGACAGTAGATTAAGGTTTGCATTCCCAACCAAAGAGTCTATGTCCATCTCTTCCGTGGAAGAAAGATGAGGCAGCAGACTTAAAGCCCTGGAAACATTAATAGGTAGTTCTGCTCTGTCTTATTACTAGGGTTACTAGGAATTGGAATTGACTTTTGGGCTATAGGTTTAGTTTGGTTGGTTTTAATATTTTTTGATGACTAAGAGGGAAGATGATCTACAAAGCTGATAGCTTTGAAACTGCAACATGTTGGTTGTGTGAGTTTTGGTTTGTAAAAATGGTTAACACATTAGTGTCAATGGAAATGTTAACCGTACTGAACAATTGAAATGGTGAACATACTACTGATCACCCACTTATACCACAAGACCTAGAAATCTATTGTTGAAAAAAAAGTCAGATTATAAAAGCCCTATGGAACACTTTTCTATGGGGACACTGAGTGCCATAGAGAGTCAGGATTGGCAACTGGAACTGGAGGTAATAAAAATTTGGGATGATATGATAGATTTCTAGGTAGCAGCTTTTCAGTGGCACGTAACAAAAATACTAACAATAACATTGTTACTGTTCACTGCCTTCCAGTTTGAGTCAACTGTCTCAGTTCCTGGTACCATGCACAATGGAATGGAACACTACCTAATTCTGCTCTCTCTCTCCATGGGATCTACAGGGTTTTCATTGTTTTTCAGATGTAGAGTACCTATATCTTTATTTCTAGTCTCTCTTAGTCTAGAAGATCTACTGAAACTTCTTCAGCATCATAATAACTTTCTAAAACTGCTCCTCACGAGAAATGCAAAACTGGTCAAATGATGTAGTTTGATTCATTTTTACACAGCATTCACAACCAATCAATCTATAACATGAAATAGAAGTTTCCTTAAATATTGATTAGAACTCATAGTAGGTGGCAATGTATCAATTGTGCAGGTCATTAGGGCCTTTTTCTATTAGGCCAAATTGACACAAATCTTTTCTTTCAAATAACACTGTGGATACCTAAAGAGTAATAAGTAGAAAAAAATAATGAGATTTCTTAGAGGGGAAGAAAGGCAGGAGTTAATTGTGAACCATTTTCAGTGGATGACTTTTATAACTGATAACTTTTTTTTGTACGTCTGCTTGGTCATTTTCACTATCTGTAATAGTTCTGAGCACTTGGCATTTTGCCTTGGACATGCTACGGTAATCAGATCCAGATTTTTGAGTGCAAATCAGTGTGGATCAGCATTTTTCTGAAGAAAAAGAAGTCCTGAAGAAATGACTCCGTAACAATCTTAAAAGTTAATGTAGTTGGGTGTGGGGCTTCAAAACCATGAATTCATAGACCAGGTGCTGTGGCAAATCTTTTGTTAAGAAAGAGAGGTCAAAATTCCATCCTCTATGACTTGGGGATATACCCATGCATACAAAATTGTATAGTCCAAGCTGCTAAGAGAATTCATGAAGGGGTTGGGCCAAGATGAAAATCTTGGTGTTTTCAGGAATTGTTGGCTTCCTGTTCAAACTCATTGAAATGAGCAAAACCGAGATATTAATGGGGAATGAGTGACAGAAAAGGATTAATAAAAACTTTTGGAGCCATTCTTTAATTCTTTGCAATTCTTTTCACTGTAACATAGCAAATCCTTGTTTAAATTGTATTTAATTTAGTAAAGGAAGGTATTTCCCTCATATAGTACCACTAGATCCTTAGGTTTTCTTGTAGGCACAATGTTGTCTTGTCTTTTCTGATTCATGGTGACCTTGTGTCAAAGTAGGACTGCTTGACAGAGCCCTGTTGACTCTGCCTGTTATGTGTTGGGCTGTTAATGGAAGATCAGTGGTTTAAATACACTAGCTACATATGGGAGGAAGATATAAGTCTTGTCTCATAAAGATTTACAGCCTCAGATACACAAGAGAGAAGATTACTCTTGGTCATAAAAGACTTACATAAGGTAGAGGAGTTTTGTTTTGTTGGTTTTTTGTTTGTTTGTTTGTTTTTAATCTTTCAGAAACAGATATCCAGGCTAGTTCTCGAGATTCCTCTGGGTAGATTAAAATGCCATTTTCCCCCCACTTACCTGTTGGTTAGTATCATCTGTAGGAACCAACCTATTGCTGATCCTCCAGTGAGTTTTAAAGTCAGTAAATTGCATGGGAGGTGATTATTCATTTTTCTCCTGCAGAGCAGTTGGTGGATTTGAACCATATATCTTTGTATTTGCAATGCAATTTCTTTCTACTAAGCCACCAGATCTCCTTTACAATTAGTGGTAGAACATGTAACCATTTGGGCTACGCTGGGACACCACAGTATAATAATCAAATAAAAATAATGCTCAATTGACTTTTTTCCTTTAAAAGTCTTACCTTTTCTTGCTTATTGACTTTTAAAAAACTAATAAAAATTGAACTAATTCATCAGAAAAGTTGTTAATGTCTAGCATTTAGCTAATTTATCTTTGCAATGTATATGTTGTTGATGAATTATGACTTTTGAATTATGAATGGCTGATCTGAGCCTTGTCCTTCCCGATCTATGCCATTCTCGTCATCTCTGACATCCCATAGCTGAAGTCACCATGTCAATCCATCTCATTGAGGGTCTTACTCGCCTCCATCTTTCCAAGCATGATGTCCCTTTCCAAGGAATAGCTTCATCTAACTACACGTCCAATGTCTGAAAGACCAAACTTCACTTTCCCTGCCTCCAAGGAGCACTCTGGCTGCAGTTTTCCCAAGACATACATGTTTATTCTTTTGATAGTTCACGGGATACTTAGTACTCTTCTCCAATGCCATAACTCAAAGACATAAATTCTTATTCTATCATCCTTATTCATTGTCTAGCTCTTTGATATGTAGTAGATTATTGAGAGCACCATGGTCCGAATGAGGCACACCTTAGTCTTCAAACTGACATCATTGCTCTTCAGCATTTTAGAGCAGTCTTATATATTGTTGTTGTTGTTAAGTGTGTTGAGTCATAGATGACTCACAGTGACCCTATGAATGAAAGACCTGAACACTTGTATAATCTTGTTCATTTCTCCACATTCATAGAGTTTCCAGAAGCAATCCATTTCAGAAATGGATTCCAGTCCTGCTTCCAAACTTGTTTTAATTGGGAAGCTCCATCAAACACTGTCCATCATGGGTAACCATTATTGCATTTGACACATCAGTGTCACAGTGTTTAGCATCACAGCAACCATGAGCTTCCTCTGTAAAGCAAATGAACAGACCAGTGCTATACCACTTAGAAGAATGTTTGACCAAAACCAATTAAAAGCAGGCCCGAATCAACATCCCTCCCTAATCCTCACCAGACCCAGCAAACAAACCTCTAGAATCTGGCTGCTGCAGACAACTTTCAAATTGGATTCTAGCTCCAGTCATATATATAGACAATTTAATTTAAAAACATGTATTGGTTTGCATACAATAATTCATTTACATTGCGCATCATTCATGAACAACTAAAATATTTTCTAGAGCTTTGGTGACAAATAGTGAGCTGCACTGCTAACCCAAAGGCTGTGTCTTTCTCATAGCTTGAATCTAACAGTTCCTGGAAGGCAGAGAGATGTGCAACCTCCTTTACTAGGATTTACAGACTTGGAAAGCCAATGAAGCATAAGCTGAGTCAGAACTGATTTAATAGCAATGAGTAAGTGAGAATTAGCACTTAGTAGCCAAGCAAACATGTGCAATTCAATGAGTGATCATGAATGAAAAAAATATTATTGACAAGAATAAAGTAAAGGCAGATGACTAAGGAGATGACATCAGAAGGAGATAGTCTGCAGAAATGCATGCACAGTTAGGGAGACAATCTGGCACTGTGTTTTTAGAACATAAAGATTAAACAAAAAGTAGTCTCATTTCCATGGCCTGACCTGTCCTGTGTCCTCTGTCTAATGATAACCATGCCCTGTCCGTGTCTCCCAAGGGCCTTCATGTCTAGGGGTAAAAGTCTACAGTTCGTCTTCTGCATAATTCTGGTTTTGGAGTCACACTTTGTGTCTTCAGTTATGTACAGATTGTAATTATCATTATAATGTGGATTGCTCAGGCCTGAGCAAATATGATCTGGAAGACTTTGTTGCTTGGGAATTAGTCTCTGTGGCTATTATAACACAGCTGTTGTGCTTTTAAAAATTATTTCACCTAAAATCAAGAAAATCTGAGGAACAAAATGTCACAAGGACCTACAATTTGCCAAAAATTGTTCTGAGAGTCTAGTTCTGAATAGGGGGTTTATAGTTATTTCATTCTTAGTCATTCATCTTGTCAAGATTAAAAATCTGCTTAAATAATTTATAAGTATGGCAAAATGTAGCAATAAAATATTCAAATAGCACTTTGGTGCAAAAAAGGAGAATAGCTATCTAAAACAATATAAAGATAAATTGGCAAATGAATAATACAGATCATAATTGCTGGAGAATTTCAAGGAGAGAGACTTAATTTTTATGCAGCTGGTTGAGAAAGACTTTAGGGAGGTAACTTTTACCATTTTTAGTGTCAATTATTAGTACTTTTGTTTCATTTAGATAAGCTCAACAGAAAACAGCATGGTGAATTCTAAACTTCAAGAAATTGTGTTTATGATGTGGATTGTTTATTCCACTGACTTTTTAAGAATTCCTAATAAACTAAATGTAACTGGAGTGTATTATTTTTGTCTTTGCTTTTATTTCATGTCTTGAAATTTGCAAGTGAATGCTTTGGGGTCTGTGGACACACA
The DNA here is from genome assembly GCF_000299155.1 of Elephantulus edwardii. Lineage (NCBI taxonomy): Eukaryota > Metazoa > Chordata > Mammalia > Macroscelidea > Macroscelididae > Elephantulus > Elephantulus edwardii. The sequence goes on from NW_006399753.1 coordinate 42,158,423, forward strand.
TTTAAAGAAAATTATAAGATCGAGCAGTTGGCAAATATGAGTACCTCCTAAGATACCTCTTGGGAAGGAATAAAATAGAATTTTCCCTTGGAATAAATAGCTGAGGAAATTGAAGAAATAAAAGTCATCAATTCCTATCATTACCTAGTTAGACTAAAGAAACTAGTGTACAATATTAGTTCCTGATTCAGTGTCCTGAAATTAAAAGAGAATGGGATATTTAGTAGCTCACATTGTCCTTAAGAAGTCCATTTCAATCATTATTTGTCTTTTGGCATCAAGTACTTCATATTTCTGTTATAATGAGAGTAGCACATTTTGATTCTTTTTCCTAATAAAATGAGCAGCTATTTCATAGGTTAATTCTCATGTTGTTAACACCTCATAAATTAACGTATATTTCAGATGAGATCAGCTTTCATGATTAGTTCTCAAGGTTTTTCCAAGTCATGGTTGAGCACTTTCATCAGACAAGCGTCTGAAAATTTACCAAAAATGTAAAAAACATTCTTAAACTTTCTGCTATTCTAAGCCAGTAGCCGACTAAGGCCACCGAGGATTTTTAAAAATCTTTAATAAAGCATTTAAATAGTTTTTCAGAAATTTATTCCTTCTCATGGAGTCATAGATGTGATTAGACTTTCTTATTTTTGAGATATATCCAGAATAAAGTAAGAATGCTAAAAGGTCAGTGAATTAGTTGAGGATTTTTTATGAGCAACCAAGAAGGTATACTATGACATAGCTTGCTGAAGATGCTTTGTAATCCAGCTCACTGCCATCCAGTATGTCCACCTCATATGCCCTTCTAGACAGTGTTTAACAAAGATTCTGAGGCTGCTTGTAGTACTCAGCGTCTCATCTTTTTCCTGAATAGAGGCTGGGGGATTTAAACTGACGGCCTTTGGATTATCAGTCCAATACTTAAACTATTGACCTACTAAGTCTATTAAAGATGCCCTAACACAAAACCAAACTCACTATTGAGGATTTAATTCATAAATCATATCAATTTTACATAGAACTGCACTACAGGGTTTCTAAAGCTGTAAATTTTTATAGGATTGATTGCCTTATCTTTCTTCTGGGGCTTGACAGGTGAGTTTGAACCATTAACCTTGAAGGTAGCAGTCAAGCATTTGAGCAGTACTTCAACAGGGATCATTGAAAATGCACTGAACCAAATAAAAATGCACTGCCATTAAACAGATTAGAACTTACTGCTAAGTATCTATTGGCTTTCAAAGGCCAAAACATTTTAAAGGAGTAAAACCACGATTTTTTTCTTTTATAGAGAAGCTAGTGGGTTTGAACCTCCAACCTTTTATGGGGCTGTCTAACATTTGGCCTACTATACCATCAGTGCTCCTTTTTGAAGATGCTTTTTTGTTGTTAGGAGCCCTTCAGTCCACTATGCTTCATAAAGACAATAGATAGGTATGATACAAAGGAGCAGTAGAGTAAAACTTGACTCTATTCTGTGTCAATTTCTGTTGTTGCTGCCATTGTTCAATTTATCTCTGGAGGAATCTTCCCCTCTTTTGCTGACACTCTACCTTTAGACTTATGATATACTTTTCCAAGGGCTGGTCCCTCTTGACAGTATGTTCAAAGTATATGAGATTAAGTCTTAACACTTTTGCATTTAAGGAACAATCTGACTACACTTATTGCAAAGCAAATTTGTTTGTTCTTTTTGCACTCCATGGTATATTCAGTACTCTTCACTGACTCTGCTCTTCAAACGCATCAGTTAGTTCTTCAATATTCTTCATAAATGGTCCACTTTTCACATGTATAAGAAGAATTGAAACCCACGGCTTGAGTCAGGTGCAACTTGGTTTTGAAAATTACAACCTTGCTCTTTAGAAATTTAAAGAGGTCCTTGATAATAGATTTACCCAATATAATGTATTTTTAAAAAATTCTTGACTATGGGGGTTAAAATTAGTGAGACTGGATCAGCACAGGGCAGCCTTCAAAGCTGTTTTACATAGGGTTGCTATGGGTCACAGGTGACTTGACAGCACATAAAAACAACTATTTTCATAGATGTTGATTGTGGATTCAGCAAAAATGAAACTTTGATGACTCACTCCTTTCTCCATCTGCCCAGATGTTGCCTCCTCCTGTCATGAGGATTTCTGGTTTTTTTGGTGGTGAAGTGTAGTCTGTACTAAAGTTTGTAGTTTTTTACTTTCTTCAAAAGTCTCTTCACTTTCTTCAGGAAAGGCTGTATCATTTGCATAATGCTAGTTGTTGATGAGACTTTCTCCAATTCTGATGACACATTCTCTTTCATATGGTTCATCTCCCCAGATTATGTGCCGAACATACATATTGAATAAGTATGATCAGAGGATACCTCCCTGACGTACATCTTCCCTGATTTTCAACCATGAGAGACCCCCTTGTTCTGTTCACACCTGGTCTCTGTGACTTGGAATTGACTCACTGGCAATGGGATTATTTATTCATGTAAAGAGTCCTAGTGGCATAAACCCTGGTGGCTCAGTGGTAGGGTGGGTTTGTTGGTTTGTTTTTTTTTTGTGTGTGTGTGTGTATGGTTTTTTTTTTTGTCTGCATGAGCATAATTAAGTGCTCTGAGATTTTCATTCTCAATTTTTCCTTCCCTACCAGTTAGGCAAATCTCATGCATCTCTCAATATCCATGCTAAGGTGACTTTTTTCATCATATTTTCTAAGACAGCACCAGCCTATGCTTGCTTCACACTTAGTGCAGTGGATCTCACCATCCTCATCCCTCAAACACATTTCTAACTTCATTTCTCCTTCACGTATCCCAAATGGGGCCCCCTCACTTTTCCTCACATTTGCTGATATCATTGCTACCTCGGGGCCTGTGCACATAATTTCCTTTATGTTTGAAGTGTTTATCTTCTTGATATCTTTAGTTATCTACTAAAACATGAAACTATCATAGAAGACTTTAATGATTATTCTATACCAGCATTCTCAACATTGCTTATATCTCTTACAGTGATGGTATAAGTTGGTGAATATCATAGTAGATGTTCAATAATATTTGCTCTGAATATATAATTGTGCAGATTTTTCCTTTCTGGATTATATTAGCATCAATAAAGTTATTATTTATTATTTCTTTTCTTTCTGAGTCGCTTCAAGTCTCCTAACTTGCAGTCATCTGTAATTTTGCCAAGACATGCATTTGTTTCTCACGTGCTGGACCATAGGGGCCACCTAACTGGTGTATAACCCCATTTCAGTAATACTATAGAGGACAGTAGTGATAGCCTGAGGTGCTCTTCATGGCTCACAAAGAAAGATCTTTATGAAAATCTTATTTTTAAATGAATTATAAATTCTGTGAGCACAGCGATTATGTCATATACTTTTTTTTATTTTGCTCTTAAAGGACCTAATGTAGATTGGCTCAGAGTTGATACTTAGGAAGTATTTACTGACTCAGACATCAAGCTTGAAAAAAAAAACCAAAACAACCAACCCAAATTCATTACTGTTGAGTCAAAGCTGACCTTCCAAGTGAGTTTCCAGTAGGCTGTAAATGGCATAGAAAGAAAGTGCTAATCTTTCTCCCAAGGAGAAGACTAGTAGGTTTGAGCCTCCAGAGAGGCATTGCCTTTAAGTTAGCATCACATCTCCCCAAAGACTATGCCACCATGTCTGATTTGATTGAGGCGTTAGAGTAACTGAATTACTCTTTAGAACAATTGCATATTTTTAAACCTATCAAAGAAGTCAAAGTGTATAGAGTCATGAGTGTCTGCATGGTTTCTAAAACTCTGATTCGAATTTTTGTGTTTTATGCAAAAATTCTTTATGCAGAATAACACAAAGGAAAACTGATGGGTAGAGGAAACTGTGATAATATTGTTGTTGTGGTGGTGTACCATCGAGTAAGAACCAACCCAGAGCTGACCCTCCAGCAGGTTTCCAGAGACAGTTAATCATTTGGGAGTAGATTGCCCATTCTTCTCTCACGGAGCAGCTGACGGCCTCGAACTGTGTGTCTTCAGGATTGTAGCACATCTTCTTTGCCACTAGGCTGCCAGAGCTCCTTATGATAATATTAGAGTTGAAATTCTGTATTATATTCTTGCTTATTCTCATGACCTTTTTGTGACAAAACACTAAGAATAGATTATCTCAATTTAAGTTACTTTAGGCTTCCTGATACTCACTTTCACAAACTAAATATATATATCTACTTCATGTTTAAATATAAGGGTTAAGATAACGATTTTAGACTTTAGTAAGTTTATAATTGAAGACATTTTTAGTTTCATCCTGATTTAATCCAATAGCAATTTTCATGTAATGCGCACTGCATTTACTAAATTGCACATCTCATTGTTCATCTATGGCTTGATTTTAATGGGAGTCAATAACCCAAATCAATTACTTTACCAGTAAGGTGGCTTAGGTTTCTAGGTCTTTTCCTCTTTTACTGGAAAAAAAGATGTGATAGTCTGCTTCCCGAAAGGTTTACAGCTTTGGAAACCCCAATAGAGTAGTTCTCTGTTCTGTATTGTCATTATGGGTCAGAATTGATTAGAAGACAATACAATTTTATTTGCTCTATTCTGTGCCTTTCATGTGGGCAGCTCACATTGCTTCAGAAACAATTCATTCTTTAGTATTTCTGCACATTTGTGGGAAGTGACATTGTGTTCCTCATATTTACTAATGAGAGAAGTACGACACAATTGGGTCAAGTGGGTGCTCTGATTGGAAGGTATGCTGAGTAAGTAATCTAGGGTGAGCTCTGATGTGCGGTGCCCCAGAAAAGTTACCTACTCCAATGGAGCTCTGTAACTCCTTATCTTAGTTATTTAATTCTGCTGTAACCGAAACACTGCAAGTGGACAGCTTTAACAGACAGACATTTCCTTTTTGTCTCTCTCTCACAGTTTAGGAGGTTGGAAGTCTAAATTCCGAGTGCCAGCTCTGTGAAGGTTTTCTTTTTCTGTCAATTCTATATCCTTATCTCTTTTAAACATTTGTGGGTCTTCTGTGGTTTGGAGATATCCATACCAGGCCTTGGTTCCCTGCCCTCCACCCCTACTAACAACGGCACTTGGATCCAGAGGATATTCCCATCCTGGTTCTTTTATTGATGGTAATAATGTCCCCCTCTCTGCTTGTTTCTCTGTCTTTTCATTTCTTGTAAGACAAAATGTATTTCAGGCCATACTCCAAGGAAACTGCTTCTACACTGAATCAGAGCAATGACAGGATTAAGGCTGTTGAATTCCTCTCTTAATCCTTTTAAAACTGATTAGTTTATTCGATTTTCAGGGATCATTACATAACTGCCACATCACATCATTACATCCAAACACTGAGAATTATGGTCTATCTATCAAGTTGACACACACTTTTTCAGGAGACAATTTAATCAATGACTCTTTCCAGCAGAATTTTGCCTTTGGATTAAAGGATAGAATTTTCACCCTTCTCCTCATTCTAGGAAATACAGTTCACTAAACTGGAAGAGTTTGTGGAGAATTGTTTGTGGTAAGTCAAGCATTCCTAAGTATTAAAATACCAGAAGGTGAAAGTCACATTGTAGACTAAGTTTTTCTGGGTTTTATTTATTTTATTTTACTACAAAATGACAAATTACATAGTCTTAAATTTCCAAGTAGTATGTTTAATTTACCTATTTCAGAAAGACTGGTATAGTGTTGTTGTTGTGTGCCATCATGTCACTTGACGGCATACAGCTCTGAACTCTGGTGTATTCTGAACCAACTTCATTGTCTCTGACACATCTACTCCCATTACCTCAGTCACTGCGTCAATCTCATTCAAGATCTTCCTCTATTCTGCTGTCCCTCTGCCCTTCCAAGCAGGATATTCTTCTCCAAGGACTGGTCTCTCCTGGAAACATGCCTGAAGTATGTCAGACAAATCTTCAAAATCCTTGCCTTCAAGGAGCAGCCTTGTTTCACTCTCTCCAGGATGAACCTGTTTGTTCTCTTAGCTATCTATGGTATATTCATTACTCTTCTCCAGCACTCCAGCTCAAAGGAGTCAGTTCTTCTATCGTCCTTAGTCATTGTTCAGCTCTCTGATGCATAGCAAATGATTGTGAAGATCATGGCCTGGTTCAGGCACACTTTATAAAGTTTCAAGACTGACATCATTGCTTACTTTAAACAATTATTACAGGAAAATGAAAGGTTCTCTATTAAAATTCATTTGGTGGAGTGATGAGTAAATAAAGTGAAACAAGTTCCTTTCCTGCAGATCACTGGAAAATTATAATGTAATAGGAACAATATAGAAACCTTCAGTAATATAAATGGTGAGTGTGTTGGAGGTTAGAGCTACCAAGAGACACTTGAGAGGAAAGGCCTGGCTGTATACTTCATAAAAATCATTCACGGAGGGAAACAAAATTACACCTTGACACAAATGGTGTTGCTATGAATTGATTCCAACTCAATGGCAATTGGTAAAGAAAACATACTACACTGAGGGAAACCAAGTTTGATAGACTTGAATTTTAGCTGTCAGACACTGGTTAATTTGTACTTTGATCTCAGCATAAGATCCTGTCATATATGACTCACTCTGTTGATGAAATGAAATCATGAATATAAAGCTCTGAGTGTGTAGTATTGGAACATGGTGAGCGCTCTCCCATTTCCCCCCCTTCCTTTTAAAATTTATTTTCATTGGCACAATCAATGACTTTCAACAGAGATTAGATTTTTAGCTTTTACGTTATATCTATTGTTGTTGTCAGTAGGCTCCCTCAAGTCAGTTTCTACTCATAGTGACCCAGTGAACAGATCTGAACCTTTCCCTATCCTGCTTCATCCTCATGACCTCTGATCTCTGATCTGCTGAAACTCATTGTTAACAGTTACTGTATCAATCCCTTTGTTTAAGGTCTTCCTCTATTTCTCTGATCCTCATCTTTCCCAAATGATGCCTTCATTCCCGGACCAACCTCTCTGGACAATATGTCCTAAGTATGTGAAACAAACTTTCACCACCGTTGCCTCTAAGGAGGACTTTAGTTACATTTCCTTCAAGATAGACTTGTTTTTCCTTTTGTCACTTCATGGGATATTAAGTATTCTTCTCCAACAACACAACTGAAGGCATCAATTCTTCTTCTTCTGTCATTTTATTCATGGTCTTAATTTTCAGATGCCTCGGAAGTAATTGTAAATACCATGGCTTGGATCAGGTGTAACTTAGTCTTTACACTGACATCCTTGCTCTTTGTAGTTGTTGATTGCTGTTGATTTGAGCATGACTCATAGCAACCCTATGAACAAAAAGCCTGAAACTTTTCTACAACTATCAACATTTATCAAGTTCATAGAGTTTCTGGAGGCATATTGTTTAGGAAGTGGATGCCACTCCTTACTGTTTAGCACTTTGGAAATGTCCTTGACAGCAATTTTTCCCAAGACAACACATTATATCTATTAGCCTGCAGAAATGTCCAAATAACTGTTTAACTTTATTCAGATAGAACTTATTTTAATCCTTTGCTATCACACAATTGATCAATATAAGTGTTTCTGTGTATTTCCTGTAAGGTGCTTTTATGTGGACTTATTTTTATGAATATTAGTATTTAAATGATATGCTAATAGTTGTATATAAAAATGTGTGGTAAATTTGAAGTGTTTTTGGAATGATTATTTGTCTTAATGTTAATTACTTGGATCATGCAAATACGTAATAGAATATTAAATAGACAATGTTCAAATTTATTTAATGCATACTTTAGGTTGCCTCCAGAAACCCTATGAACTTGGAGAAAGGATGAATATTATACAAGTGTTCAGATCTTTCATTCATAGGGTCGCTACAATTGATAGAGCTTAGCAACAATGGCATAGAGAGAGATCAGTTGGCCTAATGGACAGAAAGTGATGCTACCAAGCCAAAGGTGGGAGGCTTTAATCTGCGTCTCTCAGGCCTGTTTTTAATTGGTTTTGGTCAAACATTCTTCTGGGTCATATAGCTCAAGTCTGTCCACTTACTTTCCAGAGGTAACTCGTGGTTGCTGTGAAGCTGAACACTGTGACACTGATATGTCAAATGTGATAACGGTTACCCATGGTGGACAATGTTTGGTGGAGATTCCCAATTAAAAAACAAGCTTGGAAGCAAGAGTGGCATCACTTCCAAACTAGTTTGCCTCTGGAAACCCAATGAATCTGGAAAAAGGATGAAAGTTATATAGGTCTTCCATTCACAGGTTTGCTATGAGTTGCCTACAACTCAACGGCACTTAACAACAACAACAACAAGTTTGGTACAAAACAGTCTTGGATTGCAGCAAACTGAAGTTTTTGTAGGTTTTGTATAATCATATACAGTGAAAACTAGACTTCCATGGTAGGCTTGTGTATGTTTCTCAGGACTCATTTTGAAAAGAAAATGAAGGCCAATGACTTTTAAAAGTGATTAGGTGAACACTAAAGAATTATCCAAATTATGTAACAATTTCCAAGCTTTTTTTTGTTTTTTAGTAGAAAGTCTAATGTATCAAAACTAAAATCACTTCTATAAAATTTTTGAATCATCACTTTCTTTATAATTTTTCAGGTTGCCTCTGGATAAATAGAGTATTTCCTGATGGCTGTGCCTAAATAAACACGCAGAGAAGCAGTTTGAAAGATGATGACAATGTGCATGTGCATGCTCTGGCTTTAATAAGTATCCCCATTTCATATTTCATTTATGGAGTGATTGTTTCTACTATATATTTGAATTGCTGCAGCTACAAAAATGCAAAACAAAACAAAACAAGGCCTGACTCTCAGAGACAATGTTGGAAGATTGGCATGAGATTTGGAATAACTGGGCTTGTATGCTCTTTTGATAAAGAGTGCAGTTTTCAGAAACGTTTTTCAGTTCATTGTGCAAAATTGTTGACATTTTGCCATTGTAATCCTTTTAACGTTGTAGCCCTTTGAAATTTGTGAAGAGGTTTTCCCTCACATCAAAGTATATGAGAATAAAGGATCAACCAAAAATAAAATCTTTCAAAGCTTGCCTAGTATTGCAGAGATTTATGATGGTATCACAGCATCTATGGATCAGTGAGCACAAATTTGTTAAAAATAAAAAGAAAGCATAGTACTCTGAGAATTCCAGAGAGACACTGCCTTAAGCATGATAAAAACAAAAAATCCACTAGTGGAACACACTAGATTTGAACTAAGCATCACAATCTGTATGATTTATTAACCATGCTGAAGTGCACAGCTTGTTAAGGACAAGTCAATATACAGCAGAATGAACCAAGGCCTCAAGAATCATTTTAGTCTGATGTGGTCAGTTGTCCTGCACGTAACTGTGAGAATTTGTTTGGACTTTCTCCTTCACGTGCCTCTCAGAGCTGTGTGACGGAGATGAAAAACTATCACATTTTAATAAAAAATTTGTGGAGAGTCCCTTTACACTAAAGGAATGCTCTTGGTATAAGTAGAATGAAGTCCTTGACAATTTCAGTGTCTTCACCATTTATCATGATAGTGTTTATCAGTCAAGATGTGAGGACTTTTAGATTCTTTATTTTCATATTTTATTTTATTTACTGTTATAAATAACCACTGTTATAAAGTGGTTTACTGTATGAGTCAAACACAACTTCATGACAGCTAACAACTCCAAACAGTGGTTACAATGTCTAGTTTTCTAGATAAATCACAGAGCTTTGATGGCCTAGTGAACAAGTTGTGAGATTAACCCCAAAGCAGATAATTGCAAATCCACCAGCTGCTCCATGGGAGAAACATGAGCAGTCTCTTCCCGTGATTTTCAGCTTCTGAAAACCCATGGAAGGGTCAGCTACGAATTGGTTCTGACTCTATGGCAACGAGTTGAGTTGATTTAGATAAAGAAGTGTGTTTAAGTTTTATCTTTTTGGAAACTTCTCTTTCAACTTTTCTCTATTGAAGAAACTGTTCCTCTAGCCATGTGATTAGGTTTATTTCCAAACTTAACTTGCTTATCTGCTAAGTGAAATTTTGGAAGTTCAAGTCCACTCACACATACCTTGGAAAGTAGGCCTGGTGGTCTGCTTCTGAAACTCAGACATTGAACATGTCGTGAGGCATACCTAGTTCTACTCTGACACATGCGAGCTCCCCGTGAAGCAGAATCAACTTGAAGATAATTGATTTTTAGAAAACTGCTGTCCAGGGATATTATAACTTCTTCCTGTTTGATAAAGGACCATGAACTTTCTTTGCGTCCTGGCTTTAAGTCAGGTGTTTTCCATTAAGACAGCTTCAATCTTCTCTCCTGCAGCCTATCTTATCTGACTTAGACTGAGGTCAGGGACACAGGGCTTGCACATCTTATCTCATAAGAGATGTTAAGAAGTCAGTGCAATGTTAAGATGATATACAGTATGCTTTCTTATTCCCCCTGTGCCCATGTGTGCTTTTGAATTTTCTCTCCACACTCATACTATCATTTGTATACTACACTAACGAGGCCTGCAAAACTTATTACTGACCCTTTTGCTATCCTCAGTACTCTTCAGCAGTGCTTTTGTTTCTTGGTCTCCATCAGGGTTTCCCAGTCTTGGCACACTAATGGCATCTGGATCAGAAAGTTCTTTGCTGTGGGAGATTGTCCTATGCTTTGTAGGATGTTGAGCAGCTTCTTTGGCCTCTACCATCTACGTGCCGATAGCATCTTTCCAAAATTTTAAAACTCAACATCATCTCCAGACATTATCAAATATTCCCTGGAGGACATCGTCAGCCCTAGTTGAAAACCACTGGTCTACATATGTCATTCAGAGCTCTACAGACATTTTCATTTATTGCTTTGCAAAGTTGTACATCTTCTTGGTCCCAGCATCTCCTTTCCCGGTCATCCTGCTCGCTGAGAACTCCCTTTGCTTGAAGCAGAGAAGATTTCAAAGCACCAGCTGTGCAATTAATATGCCTTTTGTCCTAGGTAACCACAGAATCAGCAGCAAGTTTCCAGTGTGGCAGCAAGTGTTTCACCCCTTTACCTTCGAGGATCCTTGAACCTCACGGGTGGTGCACTGAGCAATTATCATGGTTCATGTCAGTCCTTGCAGCTGGGCTTCTCTAAGCACAAGGTGTGAGCAAGTGTTAACACTGGACTGAACACAGGAAAGACCATAAAGAATCTTGGCTCAATTTACTTTCTTGGGTAAAGAAAGAATCATGTACATCTATTCGTGGTTAAGTATTCTTAAACCTGCTATTCTTCTGCATGTATAGCATTAATTTCAGTTGGAATTTAATGGGAACCACAGAATGAGGGTCACAGTCTAAACAGTATTTTCTTCTGCTCGTCCACTCCATTCATGACACATCTTAAGGACATTTTCACTTTGTATCTTTTCCGTTAGTTGGCAGTTATTTCTTACTGCTCTTCTAATTATGTTCTGAAGTCTTTTTACAGTTTCTTAGTTGTCTTGTTTTCCTACCCTGGATATAGTCTAAAATATATTTTATGTCTGTATTTTTCTCTGTTTGCTTTCTCTATTTAATAATATTTGTTGTGCACTGTTTATTTTTCAATATTTCCCCCCAGGAGACAAGCTTCTTACCTTCTGTTGTGTTTAGATGCCCGTGCCTCTCTAACTCTCCCACTGGTTTCTTTTGTCTCTTTGACAAATTTAGAGCAGCAGTTTGGAATATTTAGTGCTGCATTTCTTTCACTGAAGTTAAAAAGAAAATATCTCTGTGAACCTTCCTTTTAAGGTTCATGGTGTATCAGCATTTTCTAAACAGGTTCTCTCCTGTGTAGAGTCAGCCGTGGGTGGTGCCCCACTTTTCCAGGATAAAAATGTCTTAAAGGCTTCTTCATTTTCTTCTGCTCATTTTCCTCTTATAAAAAGCCTGAAAATGTTTAAAACTTTTTTTTAAATACACACAGTATGGCATAGAAAAGGTAGATACAAATGTCAGAACGTATCATTTGGTTTTGGAGAGGGGGATCACTTGGGGTTGTGGTTTGTTGTGTTCCCTCAACCCCAAATTAAAGGGTAGGTTTATTGGCTGTCTCTGTTATACAGACAAGTAAAAATATCTCAAATTTGAATATTCAGGCTTTGTTTTAGCATCCTGTTGTAATGGAAGACCAACATCAAGTACATGATTTGACCACTAGTACACAGCAGGAAAATAGTTGCTGGTTCTCATTCCTGTGATTCATTCCATAGTTGCAGGAAATATTTCGTTTGATTGTTCTTTCATAACATCTTCCTCTTTTCAAACTCCTTGTAGCTAATGCTTCCAGGGTGCGAGGGGGACACGCTGATCACAACTCCCGCATTCTGAAGGAGATCTTCATGCCTCCCTTCCCACAGCAATGATAGCCCCTGCGAGACCCATTCTCCTGACTGCCTTGAAGTATTTCTGAGGCGTCCAGCCACAGAAGGCATCCGGTAGATTGGGGTTCACTGGTTTTAAGAGACTTTCTCATTTCACAACTCTATGCTCCATCTCCTGATGCCTTCATTAGTACTGCTCCAGCCTTGTCTGGACTACCTGCTACTGCTCTGACCCACCAGAAAGTTCTCCCGATGCCGAGGCATGCTAGGCTAGGTCACTGCTGATCTAACACCATCTAGGAGTTCAAACAATGTTGCTTTCTTTCAGACAGTGCATATATTACTTATGTACCACTTCCATGTCAAACAAGTCATATACAAGCAGTAGGTCTAATTTCTTGTTATTGTTATTTTGTTGGCTGTTGTGGAATTGATTCTCAAATCCGGTGATGCTGTGTACAGCAGAATTAAAATGATACATTCTGTGGAGTCTCTGTGAACCTCGATGTTAATTGGGGCATTGAACAACAAGGTGGTGATTCATAGTATTCTCATCATCAACAGGGCTAAATTTTAGAAATGCATATTAGCAAGGTTACCACCCCACCTCACCCCCCCCCACTCCCCACCCGTCCACTTTAGTTTGAAGCTCTGCTGGAACCCATCCAGCAACATATGAGCCTCAGCTGACAAATCATTTAAGAAGCTGGACTTCATGAGGAAGAATGTGGCATCAGGATTGGAGGAAGACTCATCAACAACCTGCATTGTGCAGATGACACAACCTTGCTCATTGAAAATTAAGAGGGCTTGAAACACTTGCAGCAGAATATCAGATTACAGCTTTCAATACGTATTATATCTCAGTGTCAAGAAAACAAAAATCCTTACCACAAGTCCAAGAGGGCACATCATAATAGATGGAGAAAATATTGAAATGTTCAATGATTTCATCTTACTTTGATCCACAATCAATATACATGGTACTACTAGAAATGAAAAAATTATAAGATGTAAACTCAAAAGGAAAGTCTGCTGCCAGGAGCCTTCCCAAAGTACTGAAGAGCAATGATGTCAGCTTAAAGACTAAGGTACACCTGATTTTAGCCATGGTTTATTCAACCATTTGCTATGCATATGAGAGCTGGACAATGAATAACAATGACAGAAGAAGAATCAACGTCTTTGAGCTCTGCTGTTGGAAAAGAGTAGTGAATGGCCCATGGACTTCCAAAAGAACATGCAAATCTATCTTGGATTAAATAGAGAGTGCTCTATAGAGGCAACAATGGTGAAGTATCACCTCATATACTTGGGGCATGTGAGTAAGGACACTACTCCTTAGAAAAGGATATCATGCTTGGAAACATAGATGGTCAGCGAAAGAGAAGATCCTCAACAAGACTGATTCACGAAAGTGGCTGCAACAGGGCTTATATAAATCAGAGATAATAAGGGTGGCTGAAGCTCTATGTGTCTTTTGTGTCTCTGGTGGTAAGAGCATATATTGGTCTGATCCCCAAACTAGAGTGGCTTGTGAGTCATCTAGAGTTTATCAGTTCTGCTCTTCCTTCCACACATGATGCCATCGTCTTGGCCACTGACTGACTAATTTTGATCCCAAACACAACAGAACAAAATTCTGTTTGGTCCTCTGCTATCCTTATGATTAACATCAAGCCTTATATAGACCATGTGGACAAGTTTGGTTGCCTGAGAATTTAATCTGGGCTTCCTGCATGTAAAGGAGCACTGGTAGTACTATGAATAAAGCATTCAGATGCTAACTTAAATGTTAGCACCACCCACTGGCTGCCCTGAGTGAGAAAGAGAAGACAGTATAATCCAGTACAAATTTGTGGCCTTGGAAACTTTCTGGAAAGCTCTATTGGACTTAACAGAGTCACTCAATACAGGTTGAAATCAGCTCAACTCACCAGCACTGTGTTTCCCTGAATGAAAGGTGAACATTCTACCTCAGAACAACCAATATCCCCACTCAATTCTTTCTCTTATGTCATGCTTCCACCCTAAACCCAGAAGTAATAGAATGTTATGTCTTCTAATTTCAGATTAGATTCTATTCCAGTGACCTAGAAATGACAGAAAAGCCCTTGTGATACATTTTATAAAATACAGTTTAAAACTTTTCTAATTCAGCAGATAACAATCCTTAAAAGTTCAATCCTGGGTTGAAAGCACTTTACTTTAGAAGTTAGAGTTTGAGTGTTTTAAGAGATCGTCTAAAATTCTGAACTTTCAGCTCTCTGACCTTGAGTATATTGCTCTGTTCCATAGAAGGGAGGTAGAGCCTGGGAATGGTCATTTCTGAAAGCTCCGTTGTCATGCTGATACTGATGTCTGAGGGACCACGCTAGAGATCTGACCTTCTATGTGGATCTTTAATACTGAAAAGTGAGAAGGGTAAGATTTAAAAGTTGTATTTTGGGGAAAGGAGAAACTGAGGTATCAACACATGGAGCAAGGGATCTATTTGATGAAGCTGTATCTTAAGTGGAAACTTGAACTTGGCCAAAGCGCAAGTGCTCTGGTCTGGGACAGGCCTGTGAAAGTGAAGTCATGAGCAAGCCAGCAGCAGCACTCCTCCCCAAACTGCTTTCAGGTGTGGGAGAAATGAATAGGCCCTTGGAGGCTCATTTATCAAGCCTGCCCACTTAGGAACTGCAGGCCAGTGTTCACAGTCCTGACCACATATTAGAATCACCTGGGGAGTTATAAAAACTACCTGTGCCCAGACCCACCCCAAAGCAATTTAATCAACTTTTGAGACTGTAGCCTGAGCAGTGGAATTTATCTCAAGCATGCAACACTGAGGGTGGTTAGGTCCCACCCCAGAGAGTCTGATTTATTTGTTCTTGGGGAGTCTTTTGAAAAATACCTACTTGCTGTACTTGTCAGATCTAACACAGTCCACCGTAATGTGCACTTAGGTTAGAGAACATTTGCTCTGGGGGTAAGCTCCAGGAGGCCAAGGATTTTGGGCGCTGCTCTATGGATTCTCAGTGCCCAGCACAGCGACTGTCATAAAGTAGTCCTTTAAGGAGGATGTGTCCAGACACACTATCATCAATTTGATTCTGACTCATGGTGGCCCAAAAGGACACAGAATTTCCCCTTCAGTGTCCTGTGCTGGTAAATCTTTATGGAAACAGACTGCCTCATCTTTCTCCAATGCACCAGCTGCTGTATTGGAGTTGCCAACATTTCAGCTGGCAGCCCCATGATGCTACCATGCTTCTTAGGTGTTGAATGTATTAAGTAATAATTGCTTTTGCAGTACCAGGCACTTAGGCAGCTGGATCTTTGGCAAAATAACTAAGGACCGGAGTCACTTTCTACTCTTTCTGTCAGTGGAGGTGCCAGGAATATTTCTCCCTATGCCTGATTCCTGGTTTGATGAGAGGCAAGAAAATGAAGTGCATTTGGAATATATAAAATTTGCCAGGTTTCTCCCCCCACCTTTATAACTTATTACCATATTACTTCTGATTCATGGCTACCTGATTATTGCAGAGTGGAACTGTTCCATAGTCTTTTCTTGCCTTTCACCTTACAGAAAAAGCTGCTGTTGTTGTTTTGTGTTATTAGGTCAGTTCTGATAATAATCCTATAAAATAAGGTAGAATTAAACGATAGGTTTTCTTAGGCTGTAATTTCTAGGGGAGAAGATTGGTAGCTCTTTTCTTCTACAGAGAAATGGATGGGTTTTAACTTTCGCCATTTGGTGAGGCCTAGTGGTCTAGTAGTAGGCGTGTCAGAGACAATCAGATTGGCTCAGGATAGAGCAAGGTTCAGGGTTATGTTGTACATAGATAGGGTTGCACATAGGTATGGTTGCTATGAGTCAAAGTCGACTCAATGGCACATAACAACATATGGCCTAGTGGGAAGAAGCTGCACTGCAGTTCTGAAGGCATGCGGTCCAAATCCACCACCTACTCTGTGGGAGGAAGATGCACAATCTCCTCTCATGGGATTAACTGCCTCTGAAAACCCATCGTAGTGGGCTCAGCTATAGATCAGTTCTTACTCAATGACACACAACAACAGCAGCATTTGGTGAGTGGCTGAAAGCCAAACCATGTCCTATATGACACTGAATACAAGTAAATAGCCTGATCTCTCTCCTGTGATACTTTTTATAGGTTTGAACCGTTTGGTTCACAGTGCAGCTCAAAGAATTTGTTTCAGTCTGGGATCTTTCCTTCAGAGAAAGAGTGGGCAAATTATTGTCTAGAGACCTAATCTGATTATTGGTTGCACTATTTTAGTCTTATTTAGTATTTAAGAATACTTTTCAAAATTTGCAGATATTTTATAAAATAGTATTTGTGACATATTAAGACTGTGGATCAGATGGACTGAAATGGTAACTGGTACAGAGGAGTAGGTATGTTGGAGTAAATGAGACTGGCTTAGGACAGGGCAGCCTTCAGAGCTGATGTACATAGGGTCGATGTGAGTCTCAAGTGACTTGATGGCATGTAACAACAAGAACAAAAGAAGAATTAAGCAGTTATAAGAGACTATATTTCTAGAAAAGTGTAAAAGTTTGCTAATTGATCATTTGCAGTAAAAGTTGACAATCCTTGATTTAAAACAGGTCTTTTCTATGAATACACTGGTTTCATTTTAATCCTGCCCATTTTGACATTGCTAGTTCTTTTAACATGTTTACCAGGAGAGTGTTTTTCAAGCAGCAAAGGATACAATCATTGCTGCATTCAAACAGGTCTCTGTGTACCTGTTTTTGAAACTTATTGCATCACCTTATTATTTGTTTTAAAATAAAAACCATTAGAATCTATGGTCCACAAATCCACGATTCCTATGAGATCTCAAGTTTATCAAGAACTGTTAAGGATCCTTTTGAGTGAGTGTGGTTTTTCAAATTTGAAAATAAAACAGTTCAGATAATCAGCTAGCTGCAAGCATATTTTTTTCCTTTTTACTATTAACCCTTCATCTGTTTACTATTTTGTACGTAAGAAGTGGTAAAGAAAGGTGACTAAACTGAGGCACTCTCCCCAGAGGCCAGACAACTATCCTGTGATTTACAAGCAGCCTATTTCCAGTAGTTTATGTTACATAGTTCTTCCATTTACTTAACTAGGGCTGAAGACGAAGGAGAAACAACAACAACAAAAAACTATATGACTTTCTGAAATATTTTTTAAATGAAGATATTTTTATACTAAGGCTGGACATTTTCAGAAATATTTCTACCAATGAACTTCAAGAAGACATAAAGAATAGAGCAAAGGCAAAATAAATAACTACGTTGTGTTAAAGTTTCATTTTGCAAGGCTTCATAACTTTCTATATATCTTCTATGGACCTGATCCATTGCTTGTCTCCTTAATATTTATTTATACCTGTGCTAACGAGGGGAGGCTTGATGATATGGAATATTAGAATCTATATTGAACATTTTCTAATTTTTGTTTAATCTAGTATTCCTTCAGTCAAGTCACTTCCTTCCAGGAATTGCCCATTTTCTGCTTTATATGGTTCTAATAGGATTGTCAGCATCAGTGTGCCTCATCTCTTGCTCTTGTCTTCGGTCATGGAAGTGGATGTGTCATCCGGTATGACTATTAAAGCCATGAGATCACAAGAAGTACACCCAGAATTCCCTCAGCCAGGCCGTTCTTCTCTAAGCTCCAGGAGCAAACCTGACAGCAAATTATCAAGAGCAAGACCAATGCAAAGTATTATGGATTGAATTGTGTGCCCCAAAGTATATACTGGAATTATGACTCTGATGCCTGTGTAATGTAATAAAAGCTAACATAATGTCTTTAACTTTACTATGCTTTTACATGCACTGTATAGACAGCTGAGACTATACCAGTATTGAGTGGATCCCAAACCTAATAATTTCTAAATTTTATGAAGGGAGGCAAAAGCACAGAGATACACACGTGCATACGGGTAAGGATAGATACCATATGAGGATAACCAAGAAATCAAGTCATAAGGATACTACAGAAACTGAAAAGGAGCTTCAAGGTCATTCCCCATAGTCTACAGAAAAGAAAGCTTTCCTTTTGATGTTTGTAGATCATTCAGGAGGCAGGGCTTTATGAGGAAGAATGTGACATCAGGATTAGAGGAAGACTCATTATGCAGATGACACAACCTTGCTTGCTGAAACTAAGGAGGACCTGAAGCACTTGCTTCAGACAGTCAAAGACTGTAGTCTTCAAGATGGACTGAATGTCAACATTAAGAAGACAAAGCTTCTCACCACTGTGCCAACTGGCAGCAACATCATAGATGGAGAAGAGATGGAGGGTGTTAACAATTACAGCTTGCTCGGCTCCATAACCAACACTCTAGGCACCAACAGTCAGAAAATCAAAAGTCTAATTGCATTGGGGAAATTTGTTGTCAGGGACCTCTCCAGAGTACTGGAAAGTAATGATGTCAGTCAATAGACTAAACTGTGCCAGATCTAGGCTGTAGTTTTCATAATTGCTTGCTGTACATCAGAGAGCTGGACAATGACTAAGGATGACAGAAGAAGAATCAATGCCTTTGAGTTTTGGTGCTGGAGAAGAGTCTTGAGCATACCATGGATCACCAAGAAAACAAATAGGTCTGTTTTGGAGAGGATGAAACCAATTTTCTCCTTAGAGGCTAGGATTTTGAAGCTCCATCTCACATTTTTGGGGGCATGGCCAGGAGGGACTGGTCCTCGGAGAAGGACATCATGCTTGGATGGGTGGAAGGACAGCAGAGGAGAGGAAGAGTCCTGATGAGATGGATTGATACAGTACTTGGGCAATGGGGGTTGGTGTGTCGGAATAAGTGAGACTGGTTTAGGACCCGGAAGGGTTCAGAGCTGCTGTATATAGGCTTTCTATGGGTTGCAGGCGACTCAACAGCACATAACAACAACTACAAACTGTGAGAAGAGCAGCACTGATGGCTTATGGTAGAACATACTGGGCTACTAACCAAATTTTGGTAATCAAATCCACCAACCTGCCAAAGGGGAAAGAGAATCTCCTCCCAAAAAGATTTATAGGCTCAATAATTTGATGGAAGGTTATCCTGAGATTGAATCAATCTGAAGGCTGTGAGCTTTTGGATAAACTGTGAAAGTACAAATTTTAGTTCCTTACTGTGTTACAAATACCACAAATTCACTTGTGGTATCTGTGTCACGTCACAGCAGTATTATGTAACTAAGTAACATAGGATCTCAAAGATGCTAAAAGCCCGCTATCCATATAGCCCAAATGTTCCAAAGATGAGAGCTGTGTACTTTTTTCCCCGTTGGCAGGTAAGAATTGGGCAGTTTTTACTTGCAGCTGATGAATTTGGACTTAAATAAGGCTGCAGGTTGTTGTTTGTTGTTTTTAGGTCCTATTAAGTTGACTACATCTCATAGCAACCCTGTAAACAACAGATTGGGACCTTGTCTTACCAAGTATCATCCTTATGAAACCTGCTTTGTTTGAGCCCATTAGTGCAGGTGGGGCTGTCTTATCCTTGGGTGCTACTTACCACTGAAATTTGATGTCATAACTTAAGGAGACAAAGCAGCATTCGAAATCCCTAAAACATTTTTCTTGTGGTGGTAACTTATGTCATTCTGAAGTTTCATTTTGTACTTTTCCTCCAACAGGATGACATGCACAAATAAATCACGTCCCTACTTCCTTTTATTTATTTCTTAATATGATATCAGCAGTGTGATTAGATAATTTGAAATTTAATAGAACTTTCCTGTGTGAATCAGCTAAGATATATCACAGTGAAATCACAGAGCCTAGAGAGGGTGCCTTCCACGTACACTCCTGAGTCAGCAGATAATAGTAATTTTCAGTGTCCTCATAATAGATACTTGAGAATAATTACTGACAGCCTGAGGAGAATTCATCAACTTTGGGTACCAAATAATAAGTTATACTATCATGAAAACCGTGTGAATTAAGTTAGAAATTGAAAGAATACTGATGATGTCTCGTTACTTTTCCCTCCCCAAATGTCAATCTGTGTAATTGATGCCACAAGTAGAAAACCATTATTTTTCTTATTTCATTTTAAATCAAATAGTTTTTAATAAATGAGAGGAACAGAATCATAAGGAACTAATGGTGGCCATGTGGGACTAGAATAACTACATGCATAATTCTTTGAATCATGAAAAAAAAAGCCAGTGTTTATTTTCTTAACCTAAGCATGCCATGTTCCAAAGAGAACTCTCGATTACTAAAAGAGGTGGACTGGGGAAATTCAGTGTTTAGAAAGACAGACGACTAATGAGCTTGGATAGTGGACTTAGGCAGGCTGCCAGTGCGTAGTCCAGATCTGGAACAGGGAGGTCTAGAGACCAAAAGCCTGGCTTTCTAATTTTTAACAGATGAATAAAGCATTTGAACCTTATAATAGAAAAAACACATTAAGAACAATTTTTTGCAGACAATTGTTTTTCTGGTGACCTATTGGATAGAGACTTGCATTGCCAACTTAAAAATGGATGGTTTGAATCCACTACCTGCTTCATGGGAAAAGGTGGTCAATCTCTTTTCTTACAATTTAAAACTTCTGAAAACTCATTGGAGGGTCAGCTATGAGTCTGTTCAAACTGATGACATAATTTTTATTTTATTTTATTATTTCATAAGTGCCTGAGAAAGCTGGAATCCATGTAAAGCAGATCTGCCAGAGAAGTAAAACCAAAACCTATTGTCCTGTAGTATGAGATTTGCTCTGTCTTTATTTACCCTACTTTACTGTCTTTACTATCTCGGTGATGTTGGTTACAACCTATATTACAAGAGGCATATTTGTGTTTCTGGAAACCTTTAAGCCTTTCCAACTTAAAATCTATATTTACTCAAGTGTTCTAATTTATTGTCATCTGTATTCCTGTTCTAGCTATACAGGCTCATATCTTTACTAAAATTGAAGACCCGTATATATAGGATTTTACTTTGTTTTCTTCTACTTTCCCCCTGTCTTTCAATTATGATATTTATTTTAAATTTCTTTTCATGCTATGCCTTATTGGGAAAAAATACCTAGCAGTATAGGTAATTTTCTAAGCTTATATTATTTTTAAGCTCTATTACATGTGGTATTAATA
The DNA here is from genome assembly GCF_000299155.1 of Elephantulus edwardii. Taxonomy (NCBI): domain Eukaryota; kingdom Metazoa; phylum Chordata; class Mammalia; order Macroscelidea; family Macroscelididae; genus Elephantulus; species Elephantulus edwardii. The sequence goes on from NW_006399753.1 coordinate 42,179,848, forward strand.
TAGTAATTCTAATTCTCATATGACATACATCCATTGAAGATCCCTAAAGGCATATTGTATAGTGTATAGACAGTTAACTTTAAGGTCTCATGCAAAGCCTATATGTACACCAATAGACTGTTGTCTGAACAGAGTGAAGGAACATTCATTGTCTGGTTCAAAATTAAGAAGTGTGTCAGTGCTGTATCCTTTTACCATACCTGTTCTATCTGTATGCTGAAAAAGCCTTTGAGAAATTGGACTTTGTGAAGAATGTGACATCAAGACAGGAGGAAGATTCATTAACAAAAATGCAGATAACACAAACTTTCTTGCTGAAAGTGAGGAGAGCACTGCTGGTCAAAGACTACACCTTGGGTTTCATCTCAACATCAAGAAAACAAAAATTCTTACCACAAGCCCAAGAGCCACCATTATAATAGATGGAGAAGTTTGAAGTTGTCAACAACAATTTCATCTTACTTGGGTCCACAATAAATACCCTTGGCAATTGCAGTAAAGAAATCAACATATTTTATACTAGGAAAATCTGCTATCGAAGACCATGTTAAAGTGCTAAAGAACAATGATGTCAATTTACAACTACGGTGAGCCTAGTGGTCTTCTCAATGATTTGCTATGCATCTGAAAGTTGGACAATGACTAAGGACGACACAAGAAGAATTGATGCCTTTGAATTGTGGTTTTGGCAAAGAGTACTGAAAATTCTTTGGACTGCCAGAGAACAAACAGGTTTTCCTTGGAGAAAGTGAAAGCATAGTGCTCCTTGGAAGCAAACATGGTGAGATTTCCTCACATATATATACTTTGGGCATGTTGTTAGGAGAGGCCAGTCCTTGCAGATGGACATCATGTTTGGAAAGGTGGAACATCAGAGAAAAAGAGGAAGACTTTCAACAAGATGGAGTGGCATGGTGACTGCAGCTATGGGATCCAGAATTTCGGAGATAGTGTGGATGGCACAGCATAGGGCAGAGTTCAGATCTGTTGTTCATAGGGTCACTATGAGTTGCAGTTGACTGGATGGCTTTAAACATAACCTTAAAAATACACAGTTTAGATCCACCATGTGTTCTGAGTGAGAAAGATGAGCAGTCTTCTGTAAGGATTTACAGCTTGGAAACCCAATGGGAGGTCACTTAGTCAGTACCCACTCTGGCTTTAGTTTGGCTTTGGACCCATATGTTATCATATATTAGCAATGTTCAGCATAGGTTCAGAGTAAGAAAATGGTGTTTAGGGAGAGGAAAAGGCAATGAGTTTCAAATCTTTGCTTGCCCCAAAATAAGTATTACTAACATTTCTTACCAATTCTGAATATCTTTTTATAAGAATCACTAGTGATTTAAACTACAGTGGTGTGGGGTCATACTTCTGATAGGTCATAATGTTTACCTTGAAGTAATAATTTTAGCCTCTAAAGGATAGATTATAGCAATAGAATTAATTATGGAAATGATGTGGGATGAAAGTAGATCCAAAGAAGGGAAAAAGAGGGTACAAAGGTGAATCTACAACTTACAAGGTTAAAGAAAACTGTTATGTTTATCATGTTCTTTTTGAAAGTAGAATAAACTTAAAGTACGTAAACTCATTCTCTTGAAAGCAAGAGGAAGAATGATGTTGGGTTTTCTATTTTCATTTTTACTGTCTTTCACTTCTTCTCCAAAGTAATTTCTATGTTGAGTTTCTACATTGTGTAATTGTTGCATGATATATTTATCAAGTTAAATTCTTTATGGTTTTTGGTAATATTTTATAAATACTCTTTGGTTATTGACTATTAACACCAGAGATATCAATACAGCGGTATCCATAGTAACCAAAACAACCAAAACCTCCATCAACAGATATATTGATGAACAAAATGTGGTCCATACATACAATAGAACATTGTTGTTGTTGTTGTGTGCTGTCTAGTCGACTATGACTCCTAGCGACCCTATGGAAAATGACTGTGAACCTTGCCCTATTCTGATCCAATGTCACTGTCTTTGACACACTTATCCCATTGCCACAGTCACTGTCAGTTCATCTCATTGAGGATCTTTCCCTCTTGCATGAATCCTCTACCTTTCCAAACATGATGTCTCTCTCCAAAACCTGGCCCCTCCTAGTAAGATGCTTAAAATATGTGAGACTCAGTTTTGCCATCCTTACCTCCCAATAGTACCTTGTTTTCACTTTCTCCAGAGCAGACATGTTTGTTCTTTTGGCAGCACATGGGTTATTCAAAACTCTTCTCCAGCACTACAACTCAAAGGCATTCATTCTTCTTCTGTTATCCTTAGTCATTGCCAGTTTTCAGATGCATAGCAAGTAATTGAGAAGACCATGACTTGGACCAGACACACCTTAGTCTTTAGACTAATAGTGTTGCTCATTAGCACTTTGGAGAGATCCTTGACAGCAGATTACTTTACCATAAATAGAATATTATTATAAAGAGAAATGAGGTACGGATGAATGCTACAACATGGATAAATAAAGTGAACCATAAAAGTGCAAGTTTTGTGTGATCATACTTATATGAAGTAGCTAGAATAAACAGTTTATATAGACAGAGTGTATTAGTAGAAGAGAGAGGGAAAATAATTAGCATTACTTGTGTGGTGCTGCACTGATCTTCTGTTAAGAGTAATAGAAAAATTTGGAAATGAACAGGGGTAATGGTTGAACCAAATGACTAATATAATTTATGCTACTGAATTTTACATAGGAAACTGTTTAAAAGGTAAATTTTAGAAACATATGCACACATATATCATACATATAGACAAATATGTAAATATTTGACACGCCATTGTTGCTGTTGTGTGCTGTACAGTCAGAACCTACCCATAGCTGACCTTCCAGTGGGTTTTCAGAGACAGTTAATCACATGGGAGGAGATTGCTCATCTTTCTCCCAATAGCGTGGCTATTGGCTCAAACCGCTTGCCTTTGGGATTGCAGCTTAGCTTCTTGCCACTAGGCCACTGTTGTTGTTGTTATGTGCTGTCGAGTCACCTGCGACTCATAGTTACCCTATGTACAACAGCCCTAAACCCCGCTCTGTCCTGTGCCAATCGCACTTTCTCTGACACTCCCATCCCAATTATCCCAGTCACTGAATCAATCCACCTCATAGAGGGCCTTCCTCTCCTGCGCTGTCCCTCCACCCTCCCAAGCATGAT
>NW_006399753.1:42184277-42185301 GCF_000299155.1 Elephantulus edwardii
CTATTAATGGCTTTGAATTATGGTGTTGGCAAGGAATATTGACTATAGCATCATTAACTCATTACTAATTGCTGCTTAGTGGGAACAAATTCCTAGCTGACCCTCCAGTTGGTTTCCAATGCTGTAAATGGCACAGGAAACAATTGTCCATCATTATCTTGCAGAGTTGCACGTGAACCTAAATGGCCAGTAGATGTGGTCTTTGAGTTATTGGTGCCCACCAGAGCTCCCTGAATGTGCCATAGAATGACCAAAAACTAAACAAACAAATGATCTTTTTTGGAAGAAGTATAGCAAGTGTGTTTTAAAATGCAATAATGATAAGACTTCCTCTCACATATTTTAGCAAGTTATCAGGAAGGGCGAGACTTTGGAAAAGGAAATCGTGCTTGGAAAAAATGGAGGGTCAACAAAAGAGAGGAAGAACATCAGTGAGATGGATTAACACAGTAACTGCAGCAATAGATTTAAGCAGGATTGTGAGGATAGAGCAGGTTGGGGCAGAATTTCATTCTTGTACGTAGAGTTACTATTAGTCAGCTACTAGCTATCCATCCATCTAGCTATTTAATGCTGGAGCCAGAAAAGTAGTCTCTTCCCACTAGATTTACAGTCTCTGAAAACTTACTGGAGGGTCAGCTATGAGTTACTTCTGATTCACCAGCAAACAGTAAACTATATATATATCCTCATAAATAAAAGTTAAATGAGGTTAGTTCACAGATCTCACAGATTTCTCCTTATGTATTATCTGGGTGTAGAATTCCCTTTGGCATAGGGACTTTACCTATTGGTTGATGTTGAGAATACTTTATTTTTATAATTATCATATAGACAACTATTGATCATATAAACTCTTTAGGAAGTCTTGGAGGAGGTTGTGGCATTGCAGGTTTATTTTTTTTGGACCTGTTCACAGCTTCAGCTTGCTCGGCTCCATGGTCAACACTCATGGCACCAGCAGTCAGGAAATCGAAAAACGTATTGCGATGGGAAAGTCTGCTGTTAGGGACCTCTCTAAAGT
>NW_006399753.1:42186025-42189864 GCF_000299155.1 Elephantulus edwardii
ATGGACTGCTAAGAGAACAAACAGTTCTGTTTTGGAGAAAGTGAAGTTGAGTTCCTACTTGCAGTCAAGGGTTTTGAAGCTCCATCTTCTATACTTTGGGCATGTTGCCAGAAGGAACTAGCCCTTGAAGAAAGACATTATAGTAGGAAGGTTTAGAGAGTCAGTGCAAGAGAGGAAAACCCTGGATAAGATGGATTGACAGGTGACTATAGCAACAGAGGGAAAGTATATCAGAGATGGTGAGGTTGCATCAGGAGAGGGCAAGGTTCAGATCTATTGTTCACAGGGTCTCTATGAGTTGTAGTTGATTCAATGGCAAATAAAAAGAACAACAATTGTCATGAAAAGCTAGAGAAAGGTTTTTATAGAGAAAGAATCATTCTAGTATTCTAGGTTACTGGGAAGCACAAAGAAAGATAGTAGAAAATTAATTAATAGACAATAAATACTTATTAAAATGGGTGAAGGGAAAGATAATATGAAATGAACAGACAATCAGATATTGTGTATATTGTAGTTGATGTTACGGAAGAAAGGTGTATGAATGATTGAAAAAAAATGCCTATATGCTTTGTAACCTTTAATTTTTTAATCAAATTATAATTAATAAAACAGTAAAACAAAGAAAAATAAAGGAATGTAGCCAAGAGAAATAGCTAGGAGTTATGGCAGACAAGGAAGTGACTATTTGTTGGCTGCTCATAGGTGTCAGACATCATTTTAGACCTTCATGACTTCTTATGTCATTTGCTCTTCACATAAGAACTATGAGAAAGACATTATCCTTATTTTGTAGATGAAAAAATTGAGACTCAGAGGGATTAGATAACCTAGACAAGAGCACACTGTAGAATTGCATTTGAACTTAGGTCTCTCCAAATTCTTTCAAATGTACTGTGATGACCCCTTCAAATAATGGTAATTGAAAGTTACAGAGCAATCAAACTCTTTTCTATGATTCTAAGATTTTAACTAAAGTTGAACCACATAAGTCTTAGGCAACCTTGCCACCCAATATAAGAATTCTCTGGGTGTTTCAGGAGCTCTGGTAGCACTATTGTGAAGGCATTCACTTGCTAATCAAAAAGTTATCCTTGCTCTTTATGGCACAAAGATGAATCAGTCTACACCTGTAAAAATGTACGGCTTTGCAAATCCTAAGGGATAGTAAAATAGTTATACTCTGTCCTACAGTACAGGGTCACTATGACTCAAAATTAAGTCTATGATAGTGAGGAGGTTTTATTTATTATTTTCCCACTCCAGATGCTTTTGTCACATTCTTTGTTACTTTTCTCAATGTATTCCTGCCACTTTTTAATTCCTATTTTTGCTCAGTCCTAGATAATGAAATATGGCCTTGTAGTTTAGGTTTTCTGTGATCCCTTAAAGCAGATGACAAATTTACCCTTCTCACTTATCCTTTAATTCTTTGCATTAATTGTCCTTTTTGGCAGGTGAATCTAGACAATAGGTCTTACCCTTAACCTGGGTGTCATTCTTCTGGGTCTAACTCAGACCTCATGAGAGGAAATCTGAAAATACTTATTTGATTAAGCAATTATGTGCTGTTAAATGCACTAAGGGGGAAAAAATCACAATCTCTAACATATGAACCTATCTCCCGTGCTGTCAAATAGATTCTAATTCATGACCTTGTAGGAATGCATAGGGTTTCCAAGGCTATAAAACATCATGGTGGTCGTCTGCCTCATCCTACAGAGCAGCTTGTGGACCTGAAACATTTGGGAGCAAAGGACTTTACTTACAGTGTCTACAGGGATCCTTTGAGAAATTTACATTCTAATAAATTTTAACTTTTTGTTGAAACTTTTTATTTACATATATGTACACACATACATTTATACACATGTATGTACCTATAGATATTTACACACACACACACACACACACACACACATGTTGTTGTGTTCACTCAAGTCAGAGCTAACTCATAGCTGACCCTCCAGCAGATTTTCACAGGGCTGTTAGTTGAATGGGAGGAGATTGCCCACCTTCTTCCCTCAGAGCAAATGAGCTTTTTTCAAACCATGTGTCAAGTTCAATTTCTTTCCACTAAGTCATCAGAGCTCCATATATACATACACTGTGTTGAATACTGTTGAGCTAGAACTGACCTCCAGCAGGTTTTCAGAGGCAGTTATTCACATAAGAGGAAATTGCCCATCCTTCTTTCATAGATCAATTGGTGGATTTGTACTTGAGTGCCTTTGAGATTGCAGTACTTTCTATCACAAGGTCATCAGAGCTGTATGTATCTATTTTATTTCATCACAGGAATTATCTGATACATATCCTTCTAAGAGACCATTTGTATACAAGAGAATCGAAACTTAGGTTAATTTTGCTGAATTGCTTTCCCTGACACAGAAAATAAAGGAAAGAATAGATATTTTAACCCATATCTTCTTATTGTAAATATAATATTTTCTCCAAAATATAATTTTTATCTGTGTAAAAGTAGTTTCTTGTATAATATAAAAGATTCATTAGCTTCTTGTTCTTGTAATGTCTCAGTATAGACACATATGTTTACAATGATAAGGACAAAAAGTGTTAATCTGGCAAAATGTAAATTATACCTTGATAAAGGTTCTATGAAGTATGAATATGCTTGTAAAAATTGATAGGCTCAACAGTTATACTGTGCAGGTTTCAAACTATATAATATTTTGTTTCTGTGAGTTTTTCTGTTCAGTGACTTCAGGGGAGGAGATTGGGGGTTTGAGGCTGCTGCTATGATCATATTCACTGTTACAGGAATGTTAATGTTCATGTAGATATTTTTATTTTCACTCAGCAAGATGTAGAGGGAGGTGATTGACTTTTATTATGGCTAATATGGGGCCTGGCTCCCGTCTTTTAATTTATCTCCTTTACATTCTTTTGCTTTCCTTTAGTCCTTTTTTCCCTCCCCCAACTCAACATCTGCTCTTGTTAGTACTGGCAAGCATTTAAAAATATTTTGGCTACTTTCTCCTGCCTGCCTCCGCCCCATTTTATCATGTTTTAGATGAATGTTTACAGAGAAAATAGGTTTTCTCAATCAATAGTTTACATGGAAATTGTTCAGTGACATTGGTGTATCCATCCTCTCCCTATATCCCCCCTGAATTCCCTATGTCCATTTGTCCAGGTTCTGTACCTTCTTGTATTTTTGTTTCTGAGCAAATATTGCCACATTGATCTGATATACTTGGTTAGTCTAAAAAGCACTTCACTCTTAGGTTTATACTCATGCATATTATTTGGCTAAAAATGGTTCTATTTTGTTTATAGTCTTGTCTATTATTTGTTTGAAAAGTGCCCTCTGGAATGTCTTGTTTCATAGCCTCTTTTCCATACCAGATCTCTATAACTACATCATTTATTCCCCTTTTAATTTTACAGTCTTTATTACTTATAAATTGATTTCTCTAGTTCCCCATGTGTGTCAGATTTATATCCTCTTTCCTTACTTAATACACTTTATTATAAGCAAATAATTTGAGAAGCTGAACTCTCTGAAGAAGAATGTGACATCAAGATTGGAGGAAAACTCATCAACAATCTGCATATATATAAAACCTTGTTTATTGAAAGATTCAACCTCACTTGTTGAATGCCAGGAAAATTTGAAATGTTTGCTGCATGAGATTAAGGACTACAGCCTTCAATATGGATTACATCTCAATATCAGTACTGGTAACAAGAAAGATGCATGACAAAAGCACAATGAGACACCATATCACTCCAGTAGCAGTGGCAAAATTTAACAGGACATCAAGCAATAAATGTAAGAAAAAATATGGAGAGATTGGAATTCTCAAACACTGTTG
>NW_006399753.1:42189964-42193300 GCF_000299155.1 Elephantulus edwardii
ATATATATAATATTCTTTCCATTTAATATTTCCCCCATTCATTTATTGTTACGTATTTTCCTCCCTTCCCACCCCTCCCCAAGTTAGTTTTTCTCTTTGAAAAGAAAAAAAAATTCTTTCATTGTTATATAATTCCTCCCTCCCCCCCAGTCACTTAACTATGCATTTCTTTTTCTGGAATCTTGTCATGAAAATAATAACTAATTCTATATTCCTTTTAAATGGTTCTCTCCCTCATCAGTTTCAATGCAGTATACATTATTTATCCCCTCTTTTCTTAGGTTCCCCTCAATCCCAACGTCGGTCCCATTTTACAACAGGGCACTATGCAATATTTGTCCTTTTGTGACTGAGATATTTCTCTCAGCATAATGTCTTCCAGGTTTACCAATTTTGTATAATATTTCATGAGTTTTCAAAATTGCTGCACTTAACACTTTTTCACCTAAGAAGAATATAAGCTCTTTAAGAAGGACCTTATCTGTTTTCAGTGATATTTTATCCTTCTCATTTTGGCATAATGTTTTCAACATAGTTAATGCGCAATACAATATTTGTTTATGAATTTAAATGAGAAAACCCAGTTCTTTTCTACAAAGCCCATCAAACAAATACAGATTAATTTAGAATTTTATTTTCACATAATAGGAAATGCCTGATTCTTGAGGTGTGCTAACAGGGTTTGAGTTCTGGCTCTGTTCCTTCAGAATTATATCCACCAAGGCAAGCCACATGCAATAAGCAAGTCTTTGTTTCATTATCTGTAAAACGAAGCTAATGCACAATTAAGAGCTGTTGCAGTAAGGATTAGAGCAGATGTTGCCTATCAAAGCACCCTGCAAATGTCAATGCAAGACACAGATACAGCATATCATTATTTCTGCATCACTGTTCCTTTTCCACTCCCAGCCCTGTTGAGTTATAGGTAAGTCTGATAAAGGTAGCCATGGAGAGCTCTGCATGTTGTCTCTCGGCCTTTTGATTTGTAATAATGAACCTTCATTATGTTTTTGTATAAACTTGTTCTGCTTGAATACTTTATCTGTGCCTTTGTTTCTGCTTAATTGTTTTATTTTTCATGACACTTTGGTTTTATTCTGAGAGGGAGGCATTTCTTTGTTTATCTAATTAAGTTGCCCTTACAGTGGGGTTCAAGCCAGTCTTCTCAGGTTCTAAATGGCAGAAGCTAATCACCAATACTCATCCCAAGGCAGAAACTGGTTCAGGGTATGAAATTGGTTATATTGCTTATAAAAATGCTACCCACCAGAATCAACTAAAATTTGAAGGCAGCACCACAGTCTGGTCACACATCTTAATGTATCATTTATGTTTTAAAATAAAATGGTAGGTTTCTTTGCTCTTTCATCTAGTACCCCTGCTTCTATTTCAGTACTCTCTACTTGAAGGCCATATTCTCATTTAAGTCAGATTTAGTCTTTGCAAAGTATTATGCTATCCATCCTCTGAACTGTTTAGATCTGAGTGAGGCTCCTACTACCTGAACGGATTATGTAAATACCACCTGCCCTGTTCCACTCAGAAAATGATAGACATAAAGTTAAAGTCCAGCTTTTCGAGAAAATAAGCTCTAAGTTCCTTGGGATATATGTATATATAAATGAAGAACTGTTTTTTTTTGTTGTTGTTGTTCTTGTTTCTAGAACTTTGAGTTGATTAATCACATTCAACAAGTGTTATGTCCTCTGATCCTGGATAAGCAATGAGTTTCACTTGCTATCTGCTCTTCTTGAAATGATTTTTTTTACAAGAATACTCTATCTCTTGTACATTTGTCCCAATATTTATAATGTATAAATGTGCAGGCTGGATTTAAAAGAAGCCATGGTACTAGGAATATTACAGCTAATGATAGATGGATCTTGGCTGAAAGCAGAGAGGACCAGAGGCATGTCTGTGTTTCATTGACTATGCAAAGGCTTTTGACTGTGTAGATCACAACAAACTTTGACTGACTCTGAGAAGAAAGGGAATCCCAGAACATTTGATTGTAATTATGTGGATTGATTCAGTTACTGGGACAATGTGGGTAGGTATGTCAGAGACAATAAGGTTGGTACAGGATAAAGTAAGGTTTAGGACTTTTGTACATAGGGTCTCTATAAGTTGCAAGTGACTCGATGGCACATAACAACATCAACAATGTTGAATCCTCAGAACAGAGTGGGGAAACACCGCCTGGTTCAAAATCAGGAAAGGAATGCATCAGGGATGCATCCTGTACCCATATCTTTTCAATCTATATGAAGAACAGATCGTTTGAAAGCAGGGTTTTCTGAGCAGGAATATTGAATCAGGATTAATTGGAAGAAGACTCATCAACAACCTACCTTATGCAGATGACACAACTCAACTTTAGTCAAGTCAACAGGCCAGGCAGGTGACCCCACAACTTCCTGCTCATAAAGCCAACAACCCTTCCCTGCTTATCCACATATTTGTGTGTGCTATGTGGGCTGTGCTGAAGGACTGTGTTCATGCTTAGCCTATTTCTCTATTGTATTCCTCCCACATCCACTCCTGTGGATCCAAGTGATCAAAATACATGAGCATAAATATTCCAATCTCAAGTCTTAGAGGTGGGGTCTGTTGGGCTGGAATTTAGAAGCCAAATAGCTTGTTCCAGTTATAAAAAGATGGTCTCTTCCTTTTTTTCTTTTTCCTTCTGTCCTTCCCTGTTAACCCTTCTTTCAAATGTGAATTTCTTCAATCAACAGTGCAATATGGAACACTCTAATGGATCAACAAACCCATTCAAATGCAAATCTCTTCAGAGTACTGGGTGGGGCTCAATTTTTCTCCTTGACTATATCCCAACTCCCACTACCAGATTCTACTTTTAACAAGCTACCTCCAAGGCAGATCTTCCCTTTTAGTATTCCAAATTAAGAATTGGCAAAGGAGGAATTACACATTTTCTAAATATACAAAACATAGTGTTCATTTATATACTTTAAAAAAATCCTCCTCCACTTTTTTAAAAAATGATTTTTTAAAAAAGGAGTATATGATTAGGCATTGTACATATAACAATAGTCCAGAAGAAGAGATACATTGCAAAGAGGATTGGGTTGGGAAGGCAATTGTGCAATAATAAATGAATATTTTAAAAATGTACACTGGAGGAGGGGGAAAAAAGGCAGAGGGGGTAAAATGTTTAATAATTAATAAATGAAAATCTAAATACAAAGGAGGAGGAACCATTGTAAGCAGACCCTAGTGATTGGAACATGGAATGTGAGAGCCATGAATGTAGGAAAATTAGAAATTGTTAAGAAAGAAATGGAACGCATAAATATTGACATATTAGGCATT
>NW_006399753.1:42195782-42202280 GCF_000299155.1 Elephantulus edwardii
GAAGTGTGTTGAAAGACTCAGTCATTAGGATTAATCCTCGATTAAACACAACAAGAAGTCTGTCTTCATCAGATTCTAACAGTATTCTGAAGGCACTTATTAATGTAGTCCAGCAGGAGCGGCCATCTAAACAACGCAAGTAACAACTTATTGTTGTTTTCTTAAACTGTTTAATATCTTCTAGTTCTTCTTCTCGCATATCGATTTGGTGACTGGGGTAATCAGGATGGGTGTGTCATAGGCAGTGCGGTTGGCGCAGGATAGAGCAGGGTTTAGGGCTATTGTGCATAGGGTCGCTATGAGTCGGAAACGACTCGATGGCACATAACACCACCAACAACAACTTTTCTATAAATGTTCATGACAATCACAAATTGAATAAACATCTTATTAAAAAGTTATTCTTATATAACCACTCTTTCATATTACACTTTATTCATGTACATGTGTTCCATACAACACCTCATACACACTGTACTTCAAACGATTAACTGCCACCTATTCATGTCTTTAATCACACTCTGCCTACAGAACCTCATTGACCCTTCTTCTTTCTGTCTTCCCCATTCTCCACCATCTAGTGATCACCTCTTCTTTCCCATTTTCTATTCCATCCTTCCCCATCCTTTTTACTTCTTTGTTTTGTTTTCAGGTAATAGTTTTTTTACCTTTTATTTTGTTCATGTACATTGTGTTACACACAATCCACTTTCTACACCATGCTTCATAGAACCATTCCTATACATAATCAATCACCATTGATCTGTGTTTACTATTACCCCATCTCTTCAAGTCCTCAATAAATCTTTCCTATTCTTTCACCCTGTCCCCTCAATCTGCCTACTAAACTCTGCTATCATAGAGATTTCATGCTTCTCTTTTTTCAGTCCCATTCTCCTTTTGGACTTTTATACAAATCTTATGAGCTATCCTAATTTCACAATAATGATTCTATGCAATATTTGTCCTTATGAGACTCAATTCACTCAACATAATTCTTTCTAGACTATCCTACTTTTTTAAAAATAATATTTAACAAAATCATTACTCCTTAGTATGGCATAGTATTCTATTGTGTGAATGTACCACAATTTCTCAATCCATTTTTTTGTTGATGGACACTGAAGGGACAGCAGAAACCCCATTTTTTATAAATCCCCATTAATGCTAGAGGCAGAAACCGGCCATAAAAATTCTTGGCTTAGGGCACACACAAGTGCCCCGGGTAAAGCCTGGTCTGTCCTTGAAAAGTAAGGAATTAACTAGTGTCTAAGTGACACAAAAGAAGTAAAGGCGGGCATAGTAGTCAGTCCATCAAAAGTCAACCCACCAACCAAAATTACAGTCCCCCTGTGGGAGGGGAAACTCGGGGCTTTTCTTCCTTCACCACCTTCCTGAGGAAGGAGAAAGTCTCCACGTGTAGAAAATAATATAATAAATGCTCTTGAAATTTCAGACGCGTTTTTGGATTTCTTTGAGGGGCATTTCGTGGGCAGAACAGACACTTGAGCTGTTTACATTTTCTTGCTATTGTGAATAACACTGCTATGAACGTAGGTGTACATATCTCTGTTTTGATGTCCATTCTAAATTCTTCAGGATATGTTCCTAGGAGTGTGAAGCTGGATCCTTTGGAATGGATATCTATGTTCAGATTTTTCAAGAAACACAAAACTGCCCTCCAGAATGGTTGTGCCATTTTACAACCTCACCAGCAGTGCATCAGAGAGCCAATCTCTCCACATTCCCTCCAATATTTATTGTTTATTTACTGTTAAACTTTGCTACTGGGGTGAGACTGGTGTCTCATTGTGGTTTTCATTTGCGTCTGTCTGGTTACCAGTGACTTTGAGCGTTTCTCCTTGTGTCTGTTAGCCATCTGAGTAGTTCCTCGTTTTTTCCTGCCTTGCCTTTTTTGTGATTTGGGTTATTAATCTTTTTCTTATGGATACACTGAAGTAAAGTTCATCTGTTCTATTGACCCTTTCGAAGAACTAGATCCTAGTCTTGTTGATGGTTTCAATTGTTTTCCTGTTTTCTGTCTCATTGATTTCAGCTATTGTCCTTAAATAGTCTGTCTTTTAGAGGCTGTGGGGTTAGATTGCTATTCTTTTTCTGTTTAATGGCAGTATTGAGCTAGGTCACTAATTTTTCTTCTTTTATGTGTTTGTCTATTTCTGTGAATTGCTCCTTGAAAATTGTCTTAGCTGTATCTCAGAAGTTAGGTATGTTGTATTTTCATTTTCATTTATTTTGAGGAAATTTTTTATTTCATTTTTTTGTTTCCTCATATAACCCTACTGTGTTCTAGCAGGATGTCATTTAGCTTCCACATGGTAGGTTTTATGAACTTTATCCTCTTGTCATTAATTTCTAGTTTTATGATGTTGTAGCCTGAAAAGATCCTTTATATTATTTCAATGTTTTTTATTTTGTTGAGGCTTGCTTTATACCCAAATATATGATCAATTCTGGAGAACTTAACGGATGCAATTAAGAAGGAAATAAACTGAGTTTTAGTTGAGTTCAGTACCCTGAAGAACTAGGACGTTCAAAATCTGAAGTACATGGTCAAGTTGGCTGATTATATGACTTAGAATTTCTGCATCTTTTTTAGTTTCTTTCAAATTGATCTATTCTTTTGTGAGAGTGGTATGTTAAAGTCTCCTACCACTATTGTGCTGTTTTGTGTATTTGCATGTGTAATATTTGGTGTGTGTTGTCTAAGATTATGTCTTATTGATCTAGAGTGCTCTTAATCATTATATAGTGCCCTTCCTTTTCTTTTATAGTGGTTTTCATCTTGAAGTGTATTTCATCAGAGATCAGTCTTGCCACTCCTGATTTTTGGTGGAAGCCATTTGCTTAATATATTCTAGCCTTTGATTTTTAGTCTATCTTTTTCTAATTTCTTACATGTATCTCTTAAATTACATATTGATGGATTTTATATTTTATCCATTCTGGTACTATTTTTCTCTTAATTGATGCATTTAAGCCAGTCACATTGAGTGTGATTACTGACAGGCCAGCTTTCATCACTGCAATTTTGCTATGTCTCTTTTTCTCTTGTTTCTGGTTAGTATGGTCCATCTACTTTTCTTTGACGTCTGTGTTGAAAGACTTCCCTTAGATTTTCTCGTAGAGCTTTTTGCCTTGTTGCTTCCCTCCAGCAAGATGGGTCATCAGCAGCCCTACTGGAGTAATTTTACCATGAAAATTGGGCCAGGGTTTTCTGTCTTGCCATGTGTCCTCAAACAGTGCAGACTGATCTAGAAATATGAATTCAATATGTGCCACCAGTGCTTCCCTCAATCCTCGAAAGATAAAAGCTTTATTGAGTGGACAAAAAGGTCTTTCTTGACTGGCTTAGCTAAAATGTCTAGATGATACAAAACAAGACCATTACTTTGTACATAAAATAAAATTTCAATTATGATAACATGAGAAGAAAAGAATTTCTTGTAGAGTTGGTCTTGTTTTCACATATTCTTTATTTCCTCCTTTTTCTACAAAGGATTCAATGGTTTCTTCATGTTTTATGGATAACTTTGCTGAGTATGGGATTCTTTGCTTTCAATTGTTTTCTTTCAACCTTCTATATATGCCATATCCTTGTCTTCTTACTTGCATGGTTTCTACTGAAAAACCAGAACTTAATCTAATTGGTAGTCATCTCCTTTGTAGATGGCTCTATTTTTCTTACATGGCTTGTAGTGATCTATCTTTGTCATGGATATTGGATAATTTGACTAAGATATATCTTTATGTTTTTCTTTTGGAGTTTAGTCTATTTGAAATTTGCTGGGATTCTTAAGGATTGATTCCCTCATTCTTCATGGTATCTGAGAAGTTTTCTTCTAGTACCTTTTCCACAATTTTTTCAGTGCTTTCCTTGCCTTCCTTGTATACTGGAATTCCAATAATCTATCTGTATGTTGTTCCATTTGATATTATCTTACAAGATTCTAGGTTTTTTTCGCTTTATTTTCCTTCCATCTATGTCTTCTACTATGGTCTCATTCAGGTTCTTATATTCCAGCTTACTGACTGTCTATTCTATCTTTTGTGTTCTGCTTTTTTACTCCTCTAGCGTGTTGGAAACTTCTACCATTTCAGTTTTGATATTTTAGATTGCATTTTCATGACTTTCTGTTAATTCTAGTACTATGTTTGTTGTACTTTCTATGTCTTGTGTTGATTTTTTAAAGTGTTCTACCTTTTTATTGTATCAATTCTTCCTTCTAACATTTACAATTTCTTCAGTAGTTGTTCATGTTGTTCCATGTTGATTTATTTCTTTTGGCTCTATTTCTGGGATACTCACTTTATTTACAACTTCCTTTCTTTCCTTCATAATATATACCTTCTTCATAGCTATTCAAATAATTCTGCTTAGATATATTTCTTCTGCTTTCTTGTCTCTGGTGTATTCATTGGGTCTGCAATATGTTCTGCTTTCTTAGTTTTGGGTATCCCTCCTCCCCCAGCTATATTTGAGATTGCCTGCTGTGTAAAGTTTTTCTTATGTGTTAGGCTGTTTTTATTGTATCTGTGTAGCTTGTTCTTGTTGGTGCTGTTGCTTTGTGGCATCAAGTTGTTTGTGACCCATAACAACTCTATATATAGCAGCTCTGAACCCTGCCGTGTCCTGAGCCAATCATACTAATTACCACATACCAACCCCTATTGCCCCAGTTATTGTATCAATCCATCTCATCATTGGTCTTCCATACTTTTTCATTATATGAAGCTACTGATTATTTGCAGGCTTAAAAAGTGCCATTTATTGAGATAGGCAACTTTCTGTACTGAAAGTCTTTCTGGTCCTGTGCAACAGGAAATATTGCCTTTCTTAAAAACCTTCAGGTCCTCACGGTTCTGCAGCACAGTCCTCTGGGAATTCTACCTGAGTGTGGCTCTGCTCTATTAAAGTTTATTCTTTTCCTTAGTGGTCTGTGGCCCAGACAAGAGACCAAGATTCCCAACTTTACGAGTTCCCCTCTGGAGAGTAGGAGGCAACTCCTTTCCCAGCACTCAGTGCACTCCACTCTGGGAAGAAGTCTCTCACCTGAATGCACTCCCCACTTCTAAAGTTTATTGTCCTGATATTTGGCCAGGTTCCTCAACTGCAACAGGTACTTTCCAGGGGAATTGGAGGCAAGTCCCTTTCTGGCATCTCGATGTGCCCCTACTTTGGGAGAAATCCCAATTTGTTTCTTTAGTAAGTGCTACTCATTACCAGCAGGTCAGTTCTAACTTATCACTGGTTCTCTATTGACTTTTGAGACCAAATATTATGTGGAATGAGAGTGCTCATCTTTCTTCCACAAAACCATTGGTGGATTTGAATCACCCAAGATGTGTAGCCTTTGGGTTATTAGTTCTATTGGCTTTATACTAATATTCTAAAACTCTGATGCTCTAATACCACATATGAAAATATAGTATTAGTAACTTACTTATGTACATATTTATTACTAACTGCTAGATTGAATTTTTTTCTGAAGGGAGTATAAGAATGAAATGTATTTCTTTTCAATTATGATCTATTACAGCAATTTGTAAACAGAAGGTGTGCTATGAAGATAGCTTGTGAGTTACTGGTAATTAATTGTGCTACGAACCCAGATGATGTGATAGAAGATATTCTATGTGTTTATTGAACTCTATTGTGCTGCTAACCCAGAAGGTGTGCTAGAGGAAATTCTATGTGTTCATTGAACTCTATTTTCACTTGTTCTGTTGATTCCTAAGCAAGCTATATTTTTCCTTTTCTTTGCATTTAGATTGTGTCATGTGATTGGTTTCCTGCTAGTAAGATGTGATTGAAATGTTTTAAATTATTTCCTGGTTAGAATTATTTCCTTATTGGACTATTGATCACCTACTCTTCTCTTTATCTTCAAAAATCTTGGAGGGCATTTAAGGAGCTGTGGTGCTGGAGAATATTCAATATCCATGGATTGCCAAAAGAACAAATAGATGTATCTTGAAGAAAGACAGAATGCTTCTTGGAGACAAAGATGACAAAGCTTCATCTCACACACTTTGGGCATATCTTTAGGAGAAGCTATTCCTGGGAAGGGACACGGTGATTGGAAAGGGAGAAAGCAGATGAAAGAGAAGATCTTTCTTTAATGACATGGATTAATACAGTGACTGCAGCAATGAGCTCACATATGTATACAAATGATGGGATGGCACAGTATAGGACAGGATTCGTATTTGTGGTTAATAGGGTTGCTATGAGTCGTACTCGATGTGACAGCACCTAATAAGAACAAACAGTCCAGACAAATAACCTATATACTCCCTGAAGACAGGAGCACTATCTTTTCCAAAGCTGAGTCCTGAGCTACTACTAACTTTATTTCTAGAACATGGTATAAAGTCAATAAATATATGTTGAATAAGCTAAATGTTTGTCAAGTCTCATGATTTCTGACCACTTTACTAATGAACTTCAATCTCAATTTTTTCCACTCTGGAAAAAAA
>NW_006399753.1:42207695-42209423 GCF_000299155.1 Elephantulus edwardii
ATAAAACACAATGTATATAAACAAAACACAATGTATACAGCTTTTGTATGCAAACCAATATAAAAAATATTGGAAAAAAGAAAATATAAATCCTTATTATTGTGTCAACAGGCAATATCATGATAGATGGAGAAAATATTGAAATTGTCAATGAATTCATCTTAACTGGAGCCACAGTTAACACCTTAGATACCAGCAGTCAAGAGGTCAGGGGATGTAAAACAATAAGAAAGTAGGGGACCTCCCCAAAGTCTTGAAGAACAGTGATGTAAGTTTAAATACTAAGGTACACCTGACACATTCTTTGTTTTTTTCCAATCACTTGCTATGTATCTGAATGGTAGACAATGAATAAGGACAGCAGCAGAAGAATCACTGTCTTTGAGTTGTGGTGTTGTAGAAGAGTATCCCATGAGTTGCTAAAATAGCAAACAGATGTGTCTTAGAGAGGAGAAGATGTAACTGAAGTGCTTATTGGAAGCAAATGTGCAGAAGCTTCATCTTCCATCCTTTGTGCATGTTGCTAGGAAAGGCAATATGGAAAGGGACATCAGGCTTGGAAAAGTGGAGTTTTGGCGAAATCAAAAAAGACTCTCAAAGAGTTGGATTGATACAATGACTGAGCAATGGGCTCAAATGTATCTAGGATGATAAGGATGGGGCAGGACAAGACAAGATTCAAATCTTTTGTACACAGGGTCACTTTGAGTTGCACTTGACCCTATAGCACCTAAGAACAACAATAGTTTCCTATTTTCACTCTTGCAGTTTTTGCTTGTCAGTTGGTTTGTTTAGAATTATTTATATTGGCTATTATCTAGGTCAGAAAAGCCTCTGAATATTGCACTAAAGTGCCAAGAAGCCAAAGCAAAGGGAAGAAATCAACAAGTTAAGGAACTGAATAGAAGATTTCAAAGGGCAGCTCAGGAAGAAAAGGCAAAATATTATAATGAAATGTGCAAGGAGCTGGAGTCAGAAAATCAAAAGGGCCAAACTTGCTCAGCATTTCTCTAGCTGAAGAAACTAAGAACAAATTAAAGCCATTTTCAGTAGAATCTTTCTTGCATGTGATATTAATGATATTGTTTGATAATTTCCACACTCTTTTAGGTCACCTTTCTTTGAAATGGGAACAAATATCGTTCTCTTCTAGTCAGTTGGGCAGGTGGCTGTTCTCCAGATTTTTTGGTACAACATTGTGAGCACATCCAGGGCAGTGTCTGTTTGTTGAAATATGTGAATTGGTATGTGTCTGTCACTGTATTAGTACCAAGCTGTTTTGGTTACTACTGCTGTGTAGTATGTTTTGAGGCCAGAGAGTGCTATGCCTCCCACTTCATTTTTGTTTCTCAGAAGTGCTTTGCTTATCTGGCTTCTCTTTCCTTTCCAAATAAACTTGACAATTTCCCTTTTGATCTCCTTGAAAATGGAATTTGATATCTGGATTGGGATTGCACTGAACATGAAGATTATATTTGGCAGGATTGTCATTTTCACAGTATTGAGTCTTCCTATAAAATGTGCAAAGAGCTGGAGTCAGAAAATCAAAAGGGCCAAACTCCCTCAGAATTTCTTAAGCTGAAAGAATTGAAAAACAAATTCAAGCCATGAGTGGCAATACTTAAGGATGCTTTGGGTGGAATGTTAAATGACCCAAGAAGCATTTAAAGAAGATAGGAATGTACAGAGTCACTGTACCAGAAGGAATTGGCTGACACAGAAGAATTT
>NW_006399753.1:42211235-42220505 GCF_000299155.1 Elephantulus edwardii
CCATTCGTTTGTTGATGGGCACTTAGGCTGTTTCCAACTCCTTGATATTGTGAACAAAGCCACGATCAACATGTGTGTGCATATATCTACTTGGATGTCAGTTATGGTCTCTTTGGGGTATATTCCTAGTAGTGGAATTGCTGGGTCAAATGCTATCTCTATTTGCAAGTTTTTGAGGGAGAATCATACCGCCTTTCACAGTGGTTGCACCATTTTAAACTTCCACCAATAGTGAATAAGGTTTCCAGTTTCTCCACAACCTCGCCAGTATTGGTTGCTTGCTGTTATGTTAAATTTTGCTAATCTGACTGGGGTGAGATGATATCTCATAGTTGTTCTGTCTATGATATTGTTAAGAATTTTTGTATTTATATTAATGTAAGACATTAGTCTGTAGTTTTCTATCTCGCTAACAAATTTTGCCTGGTTTTGCTATTAGGGTTATGCTTGATTCTGGAAATGTTCCTTCTTTTTCAAGTTTTGGAAATAGTCAAGTAAAACTGGTGGTAGATTCTCTCTGAGTGGTAGAATTCAGCTGTGAAGCCATCTGGTCCAGGACTTTTCTTATGGGCAAGTCTTTTTATGACCTTTTCAATTTTTTCTTTGTGATAGATCTGTTCTAATGTTCTATATATGTCCTTGTCAATCTGGGTAGGACATGAGTTTGAAGGAATTTGTCCGTTTCCCCTAGGATTTTTAATTTATCAGAGTCTAGCTTTTTATCATATTCTGATATTATCAATCTAATTTCATCTGGTTCTGTTGTGGTGATACCTTTACCATTTATTAAACAAGTTTTCTGTGTCTTCTCTCTTTCTTTTTTTTTTTTTTGTAAAGTTTGCCAGTGGTGTGTCTATTTTATCTTCTTGAAAAACCTGCTCCTTGTCTAATTAATGATTTCAAATGTTTTTCTCTTTTCTATCTCGTTGATTTCAGCTCTTGTCCTTATAATTTCTTTTCTTCTAAAGGCTAGAAGATTAGATCGTTCTTTTACCATTTGATGAAGGTGTTCAGTTAGATTATTGATTTTTTATCTTTCTTCCCTTTTTTGTGTGTATGCCTATTGTTATAAACTGCTTCCAAGGACTGACTTAGTTGTGCCCCGGAGGTTTTGGTATGTTGTATTTTCATTTTAATTTGTTTCAAATGACTTTTTTATTCATTCTTTATTTCTTTTGCAACCCAATCGTTTCTAGTAGAGAGTTATTTAGCCTCCACATGGGTGGTTTTGTAAGCTTTACCCCCCTGTGGTTAATTTCTAGTTTTATGGCATTATGGTCTGAGAAGATACTTTGTATTATTTCAATGTTTTTGAATTTGTTGAGACTTGCTTTGTGTCCTAATATATGATTGATTCTGGAGAATGTGCCATGTGCAGTTGAGAAGAAAGGGCATTGAGTTTTAATTGGGTGTAGTACCCTCAATATATCCACAAGTTTAAGTTGGCTGATTATAATTTAGATCTTCTGCATTTTTGTTGCATTTCTTTGGGGTTGACCTATCCTTTGGTGATAGTGGTGTGTTGAAATAGCCTATCACTATTGTGCTATTTCTTTTTTCAATTCTATTAACTTCTGGATTATTTCTTAATTGGTTCTTCCATCATTTGTACCTTCTTCTGTAGCTCTTCAAATAACTCCATTTCAGTATATTTCTTGTGGTTATCTCTGTCTGGGATATTTACTGGGTTTGCTTTTTTAGGGGAAGGGCTATTTTGTTTTATGTATTTTGCAGGTCTTTTATTTGGTGCATAAATGTTGACCAAAGTTATGTCTTCTTGATCCATTGTGCCTTTAATGAATGTGTAATACCCTTCCTTATCTTTTATTGTGGTTTCATCCTGAAATCTATTTTATCAGAGATTAATATTGCATTCCTGCTTTTTTGAGGTTGCCATTTTGCTTAGTATATTTTTTTCCTTGGCCTTTGATTTTGAGTCTGTTTTTCCACTTCTTTTTTAAGATGTGTCTCTTGTAGGCAACATATTGATGGGCTTTTTAAAAAATCCATTCTGCTACTCTTTTTCTCTTAATTGCCTCATTTAGTCCATTCACATTAAGTGTGATTATTGTCAGGCTAGGTTTTACTTTTGCCATTTCGCTCTGCTTCTTTTCCTGTTGTTTCTGGTTACTATGGACCATGCATTTTTCTTTGGCTTCTCCATGTGAAAGACTTCAGTTAAAATTTCTTGTAGTTTTGGTCTTGTTTTCATAAATTCCTTAAGTTCCTTCTTTTCTGCAAAGGACCTATTTTCTCCTTCATATTTGATGGAGAGCTTTGCTGGATATAGGATCCTCAGCTGGCAATTGTTTTCTTTCAACTTTCTATATATATATATACCATCCTGTTGTCTTCTAGCTGGCATGGTTTCTGCTGAGAAAGCAAAACTTAATCTAATTGTGTCTCCTTTATAGGTGACTCTTGTTTTTCTTGCATGGCTTTTAGAATTCTATCCTTATATTTTACCTTGCAGCGTTTGACAGTGATATGTCTTGATGTTTTTCTTTTTGGGTCTAGTTTATTTGATGTTCACTGTGCATTTTGAATGTGGAGTTCATCGTTCTTCTTCAAAATACCTAGGATATTTTCTTCTAGTACTTCTTTATCAATTTCCTCAGTGATTTCCCTGTCACTCCCTTGTTCAGAAATTCTAATATATGTATGTTATTCCTTTTGATGGCATCCACATTATTCTAATGTTTTCTTCATTTTCTTTACAAATTATCTCTGATTTTTCTTCTTGTATGTTTCCTGGGAGGTTCTTGTCTTCCAGCTCACTGCCTTTCTGTTCCATCTCTTCAGTTCTACTTTTTTTTATTCTAACAGCATGCTAGACACTTCTGTCATATTGGGCTTAATCTATGCTATCAATTCTTTCTTCTAATTTTGTGTTTTCTTCCATAGCTATTTAAGTTGCTCCTCATCAAAATATTTCTTCTGGATTGTTGCCTCTGTGGTATCTGTTTTTTTAATTGGTTCTTCCATCATTTATATCTTCCTCTGTAGCTGTTCAAATAACTCCACATCAGTATATTTCTTTTGGTTCTCTCTATCTGGGATATTCATTGGGTCTCCTATTTTAGGAGAAGTGTTATTTTGTTTTTTCAAGATGACTGAGGCAGACTGCTGCTTTCTTGACATTATGACATTTCTTAGTAGATGTTATGTCATTGAAACTATATAGTGACACAGTATAGCAAGGTTTTGTCAAGCACTTGTATACTTGTGCTCCCTTCTTGCAGTGATTCCCCAAAGTGCCTGAATGGGAAACCAAGAAGCATGTTTTTCTTTTCCAGTACTGACATCTCTCTCTCACTCAAGCTGTCCTGGTTCCTTCCACTTGAGCTTGCATAGTGTAATTAAGCAGCTACACCCAAAGAACTTTTGCTTTCCCCAAAGAACTGTGGGCACTGCACTTCTTCCTGCCATGCTACCTTAAAGCTGTGAATCTTAATTAGAGACTTCTTTATACCTCAGAGAAGTTGGTGAATTTGAACCATTGATCTTTGGCTAGTAGATCTATACACTACTCTCTATGGTATAGAGAATAGTGCTGCTTGTAAGTTGTGTCAATTCCTTATCAGATAATTCCATTATTATTTCCTCCACTATAGTTTTCTGTTCATTTGGTTACTTGCTTAAACCATCTTGTACAAGTTTCTGGTGCAATTTAAGGTTGTCTTCAAGATATTATGTAGTTATTTATCAATTCTGTCTTTGTGTTGTTCTGTGTTATTTTTGTTTTATTTTAATATATTTTGGGAAGATTAGGTAGACATACTTCTCTTATTGCTAGGTTGGCAACCTTGGTGTACTCATCACGTGTTTTCATGTATGTGGAGTAGCAACTGAGAGAATGATTTATGTGTTCTTTGTATACTTGTATGTGGAACAGTTGAGGAAAGGCTTAGTGGGTATTAGCTACTCTTTGCCATTAATTCAGTGGTGTGAGTGTGAGTGGTGGTGCTTGTTGAATGGATGGGGAAGGTGGTGTGTTGAGTATAACAGACAAGTAGGGGACTTAAACACCACTAATTATAGGTTGAGTGTTTTTAAGTTGGTAGGAGGTTGGATATTACATTGTGAAGTACACAAGTATGTGGTTACCACTGTTTGTTAAGTCCTAAAGGTGCAGTTAGTGGAAAAAAACACATGCTCAGTTGCACAATTTCTGCTGCATGTCTGCTTAGGGGAGAGAGTGGATGACATATCAATCTTTATGAAGTCATGTGTTACAAAAACGCAGGAATGCACATTACTCATTGCCAATGTGACTGAGGTATGATGCTTGATCTGTGGATGCCACAGATGCTAGGGAAGCCGAGTTGTGCCAGGTGCTAGTGTGTACCATCTTGGCTGTGTTTTGGTGGAGAGGGAGAATCTTTAATTATATTATAATACTTATTAGGAAATGTGTAGGAATGTTGATATTTTCAATCCTTGGGCTGTTTGCAGCCTAATCCTAATTATAGAATTACTTGGTAACACATAAATGTTAGTTTTATTTCAGCCTTTCCCCTCTTCAATATAGAAATAATGTCTCTTTTCATTAGCTAAAGGTTTTATTTAAGGTACAGTGAGAGACTTTTACTTAGTTATTATAGTACCAAGTTTTTATCATATTTTATTGGATTGTATGTTACTGTGATGCTAAAAATAATGTCATTGGTAATTCACACACCAATAAATTTACCCTCGGTGGATGAGTTTCGGCAGAACTTGTAATTCAGGTGGAAGGATATACCTGTTGATCTATTTGCAAAACTTGACCAATAGAAACTCTATGCATCACATTTGAATTATGTCCAATATTGTGATTCATATTAATGATATTGTTCAGTAATTTCCACATTCAGTGGGATCACCTTTCTTAGGAATGGGAACAAATATAGATCTCTTCCAGTCAGTTGGCCAAGTGGTTGTTCTCCAGATTTCTTGGCAAAACTTGGTGAACACATCTAGGGCAGGATCTGTTAGTTGAAATATTCCAATTGGTATACCATCTATTCCTGGGGTCTTATTCTTAGCCAATTCTTTCAAAGCAGTCTGAACTTCTTCCTTCATCACCATATGTTCTTGCTCATATGTGGTTTCATTAAATTTTTCTGTGTCTGCAAATTCCTTTTGGTATAATGATTCTGTATACTTTTCCCATCTTCTTTTAATACCTGCAGGATTACTTAATATTCTTCCAAAGCATCCTTAAGTATTGCAACTCGAGGCTTGAATTTCCTCTTCGGTTCCTTGAGTTTAAGAAATACTGAGTGAGTTCGGCCTCTTTGATTTTCTGACTCCAGCTTTTTGCACATTTCATTATAATACTTTACTTTGTCTTGTCGCACAGCCTTTTGAAATCTCCTGTTCAGCTCCTTAATGTCTTGATTTCTTCCTTCTGCTTTGGCTTTTTGGCACTCCAGTGCAATATTCAGTCTCTTCTGACATCCATTTTGGTGTTTTCTTCCTCCTCCGTCTTTGCAATGACCTTTTGCCCTCTTTCTGGGTGATATTCTTGATATCTTCCCACAGCTCATCTGGTCTTTGCTCTTTAGTGTTAAAGGCCTCAAACCTATTCCCGAGATGGTTCTGAAATTCAGGTGGGATAGACTCAAGGTCATATTTTGATTCCCATGGGCTTTATTTCACTTTCCTTAGTTTCAGCTTAAACTTGCATATGAATAGTTGGTGATCTGTTCCACAATCAATACCAGGCCTAGTTTCACAGCTAATACTGAGATGATACAACCCTGCTTGCTGAAACTTAGGAAGACCTGGAGCACTTGCTGTGGAAGGTCAGGGACTGCAGACTTCAGTATGGATTGAGACTCAATATCAAGAAAACAAAGACTCTCACCTCTGGGCCAATTGGCAGCATCATAATGGATGGTGAAGAGATTGAGGTTGTTCACAGTTTTGGTTTGCTTGGCTCCGTAGTCAACATTCTTGGCACCAGCAGCCAGGAAATGAAAAGACATACTGCAAAGGGAAAAGTCTGTGGTTAGAGACCTCTCTAACGATGTTAGTTTGGAGACTAAGGCACAACTGAAACATGCCACGGTCTTTGCAATCACTTGCTATGCATCAAAGAGTTGCACAGTGACTAGGGATGATAGAAGGAGAATTGATGCCTTTGAGCTGTGGGGTTGGAGAAAAGCATTGAATATACCATGGACTGCTAAGAAAATGAACAAGTTTGTCCTGGAGAGGGTGAAGCCAGGCTGCTCCTTGGAGGCAAGGATTCTGAAGCTTTGTCTGACATACTTGGACATGTTGCAAGGAGGGACCAGTCCTTGGAAAGGGACGTCATGCTTGGGAGGGCGGAGGGACAGCGCAGGAGCGGAAGACCCTGGATGAGATAGATTGATTCGGTGACTGGGGTAATGGGGGTAGGTATATCTGAGATGGTGAGATTGGGAAAGGATAGGGCAGAGTTTAGGGCTGTTGTACATAAGGCTGCTGTGAGTTGCAGGTGACTCAATGGCACATAACAACAACAATAACAACAACATTGAAGATAAGCGTATTAAGTTGGAAGTCACTGAAAATACACAGATACAGTGGATTAGCTGGATCTTTGGTGCTGGTTCCTGACATCAGGCTCGAAGGCCTCTCCCAGGGGGCAGAGGCACAGGACCTCAGCAGGTGACTGAGCTGTCTTCCAGGTTGCCCACAGAGATCAAAGCAGAATGAAATGGTTAAAAGCCCTGGAAATTGTATATTTCTAGGGATTCTGACTGAATATGTCAGAGTGGTCTCTAAGAAATCAACATTCTAGGTTATTCAAATACTGATGATCTTTATGCAACACTTAGAGAAATGTTTTTCTAGTGCCATGATTCTCAGTGTTTAAATTTCTTTTTAAATTGTGCTAAAATGTATTAAAATATTTATTCTTACATCTATTTTTGGTTGTATAATTCAAACTTGACAAGGCAACAGCGTCCGAATTATCTGGAGAGCTTATTAAACACAAACTGCCACTCCCCCTTTACAGAGTTTCTGATTCCGTAGGTCTGGGTGGGGTACGACAGTTTGTGTCTCTAACAAGTTCCCAGGTGATGCTGATGTTCTTCTAGGACAACATTGTGAGAACAGCTGATCTAGTGTATTTCAGTAAGGGCACTTCTTGGACAGGAAAGAGTCAGAGCTGTATATTCTTCATTCAGAGGAATGTGAGAGAGAGCTCTATGTGTTGATACACAGTGTGTCAAAGGAGAGTAAGCATAAGACGTAGGCTCTTTTTTAATAGATAATGAAATACTATTGTTTACAACTGAACTTCAACCTTCATTAAACAAGCTTTTAAATTTCATGGAACAAGTGCAACAATGAATGAATGAAAACCTAAAATCTCTGTAAATGTTCACTAAAACTAATAAAATTTAATAATTTAAAAAATATTTCATGGAACAGATTATTTTAAAAAACTATTATTTTATATTGGTTTGTCTACAAATTTTGTATACATTGTGTTCTACTCTATCCTTCACTCACATTAGGTTTTGTACAATCATTCTAGCTCATTATATTTTATAAACTTAATCACCTTTGAACTGTGCCAAGTATTACTGTCTTTCCAGATCCCCACTAGATTTTCATTATTTCCTTTACCCTCTCCCTCCACTCACCAAATTGTGTCACCCTATGGTTTTTACTCCTGCCCATCCTCACCCCTCTGATCCCACCCTCCTCATACACATTTACTGGTTATCTATTTCCACATAAAGGTCTAATACAGTGTTTGTCCTTATGAGATATAGTTAGTTCACTCAGCATAATACTCTCGAGTCCCTCCCAAGTTATTTAGTAATTGCAAAATCATTCCTCCTGAGTGCTGCTCAGATTGCATAGTGTGAATCATGGTACAGATTTTAGAGACTATGTTTATACCAATGTATAAACTGTGCCCATGTTGACATAGGTCATCTAAAAAGTGATTTTAACTTGGTAGAAATAACATCAAATAACTTTGAACATGAAGTGCTCTTTATGGTGTTATTAAATTTTATCAAGTACTAATTTGAGGTTCTAATTAGATATAATGGAAGATGAGTTATCAGATGGGTTTAAAATAGAGCTATTTACCTTGATAGAGTTCATTAATTTAATCACTAAAAAGATGGGTTTTTTTAATATTAGCCATAATATTTATTATTTACAAGTCCAATTGCCATGGTGTTGATTTTGACTCATAGTACTATTATGGGTGTTTGTCAGAGTAGAATTGTGGTCCACAGGAGTTTTTAGGAAACAATAAAGCATGTTAACCATTCATTTGGTCAGCATCTATGTACATTAACCATTTGCACCACCCAAGGAATCCTTTAACTAATTCTGTTAGTTGCCATCCATCAACTCCAACCCCTGGTGACCTCATGTGTGCGGAATGGAACTCTATTGTAGGATTTTCTAAATGGGGACCTTTCAGAGACAGATCACCAGACCAGTTTATGAGGTGTGTCATAGCTTTAACCACCAGTCTTTTGACTAGTAGTCAAGGGCTTAACCATTTGCAACACCCAGGAATTCTTCTTTGTTACTATTTATGAATATATTTATTTATGCAAAACTCATATTGACACTCTTGCTTTTGTTGTTGTTATTGTTAGGTGCCATCAATTTGCCTTTTGACTCAGAGCAACCCTCTAAACAACAGGTCTGAGCCTTGTCATATTCGGCAGAATCCTCACCATCTCTGATAGGATTAAGTCCATTGCTACAGTCACTGTTCAGTCCATCTTGTTGGAGGTTTTCTTTTCTTATGCTGACCCTCCACCTTCCCCAGCATGATGCCCCTTTACAAGGACTGGCCTCTCCCTTCCTGACAAGATGCCCAAAGTATGTGAAACAAAATTCACCATCTTTGCCCCTCCAGAGCATTTGGGTTGCACTTCTTCCGAGACAGGCTTGTTTGTTCTTTCAACAATCCATGGGATACTCAGAACTCTTATTACCAGTGCACCATTAACCTAATCTCAGTATCAACCAAAATGCTCTAACAATGACCTACAGGTTTTTATTTTTCCTAGTTACCAGACTTAAGGAAATTTCTCAATAATGTCAGTGGTTAAGATGTTTAGAAATATTTGAGGATTACATTTTCTCAGAGGTGACACATGGAGATATATGGAGTCACAGGAAGTCAGAATAAACTGCATGGCAACTGGCTTTTTACCAAACTTTAAAAAACGTGATTTATTTGAAATATTAGTATTTTTTTGTTTCTGAGGGGTTTTTTTATTAAAAATTAGTGCAACAATGAATGAATGGAAA
>NW_006399753.1:42220605-42236607 GCF_000299155.1 Elephantulus edwardii
AACACATAGCTGACCATCAAGTGGGTTTTCAGATGCGGTTTAATTGCATAGGAAGAGATTGCTCAGCTGTCTCTCCTGACACAGCTGGTGGGTTTGAATCACGTGCCTTTGAGATTTCAGCACAGCTTCTTAACCATTAGGTTGCTAGATCTCCTTTCCTTCTGTTATTGAGAGCCATATTCACCTTCTACTCATGGTGATGATATTAAGTTTCATTTTATTTTGTATTTTCTTTCCTTATTGCACATTTTCTTCCTGCCCTCTCTCTCTTCCACCAGCCCACCCTGCAATGCACCCCTTATTCCTGATTGGTGTCATATATATAATGCCTAATCATTTATTCCTTTAGGAATAAATTCCTTCCCTTCATCTGTTCTAATGCAGGTTTATTATCTATCCAGTCTTTTCCCATTCTTAAAGCTATTCCCTGACACATTGCCTGCATCAATGGCTTTAACACAAGGGAGATTGTGAGGATGGTGCAGGATCAGCGTGAGTTTCCATTTGTTGTACATAGGTTGCCTTCGAGTTGAAGTTAACTTGATTACACCTTACAACAGTATTAACATACCGTAACTCAAGTTTTCTATCCCATGAGTTTAAGCAACTAACTTAGAAAAATTATTCCTTAGAGGATTTCATACTCTATCACGTCACCTTTTTTTTTTTTTAATGGGAATAAATATAGATCTCTTCCAGTCAGTTGGCCAGGTTGTTCTCCTCCAGATTTCTTGGCACAACCTGGTGAAAACATCCTGTTTGTTGAAATATGTCAATCGGTATGCCATCAATTCCTGGGTCTTTATTTTTTTGCCAGGTCCTTCAGAGCAGGCTAAACTTCCTCCTTCATCACCATTGCCTCTTGATCATGTATTGTTTCTCGAAATTCTTCTGTGTCAGTTAATTCATTTTGGTACAGTGACTCTGTATACTCCTTGATATTTTTTTAATGCTTTCTGGATCATTCAATATTCTGCCCTTAGCATCCTTAAGTATTGCAAGTCAAGGTTTGAATTTGTTCTTCAGTTTCTTTGACTTAAGAAATGCCAAGAGAGTTTGGCTCTTTTGATTTTTGGACTCCAGTTCTTTGCACATTTCATTATTGTATTTTGCTTTGTCTTCCTGTGTTGTCCTTTGAAATCTTCTATTCAGCTTCTTAAGAGGTCATGGTATTAGAGATATTATCACCAATGTTAGATAGATCTTGACAGAAAGCAAATAGTACCAGAAGAATGTCTATCTGTGTTTAATTAACTATGCAAAGGCATTTGACTACGTAGGTCACAACAAATTGTCATTAACCCTGAGGAGAACGAGAATCCCAGAACACTTGATTGTGCTTGGACCTGTACTTGGACCAGGAAACAGTCCTCAGTACAGAGCAGGGAAACACTACATGGTTTAAAATCAGGTAGGGAGTGTGTCAGGGATGCATCCATTTTCCATACCTTTTCAATCTATATTCAGAACAGATCATTAGGGAGGCTGGGCTTTATGAGGAGAAATGCGACATCAGAATTGGAGGACGACTCATCAATAACCTTTGGTATACAGATTACACAACCTTGCTTGCTGAAACTGAGGAGGACCTAAAGCCCTTGCTGCAGAAGGTCAAGGACTGTAGTCTTCAAAATGGATTGAAGTTCAACATCAAGAAGACAAAGATTCTCACCACTGGGCCAATTGGCAGCACCATGGTAGATGTGAAGAGATTGAGGTCATTAACAGCCTCAGCTTGTTTGGTTCCATAGTCAACACTCTTGGCACGAGTAAGTCAGGAAATCAAAAGATGAATTGCACTGGGAAAATTTGCTGTCAGGTATATTTCCTGAATACTGAGAAGCAATGATGTCAGTCTAGAGACTAAAGTGCACTTGATCCAGGCCATGGCCTTCACAATTACTATTTATCAGAAAGCTGGACAATGACTAAGGATGACAGAAGAAGAATTAATGCCTTTGAATTGTGGTGCTGGAGAAGAGTCTTGAACATACCATGGACTTCCAAGAAAACAAATAGATCTGTCTTGGAGAGGGTGAAACCAAGTTTCTCTTTGAAGCTTTGTCTCGCATATTTTGAGCATATGGTCAGGAAGGATTGATCCTTAGAGAAGGTCATCATTCTCGGAAGGGTGGAGGTATAGCACAGGAGGGGAAGACTCTGGATAAGATGGATTGGTACAGTAACTAGGGCAATGGAGGTGAGTGTATTGGAGTCAGTGAGACTGGTCAGGACAGGGCGGGCTTCAAAACTGTCATATATAGAGTCACTGTGGTTTGCAAATGACTCCACGGAACATAACAACAAGAAGATTTAATGAAGTAGAATAATAAAAAATAGAACAGCTTCTCATTTTCCCCCACTTTTTTTTTATCTTTCACCGCATTTTGTCTATAATGTGGATGAAGAAAGTTTACAAGGTTAAATAACGAAATGTATGTACAGTCTGAGAAATCGGTAACATCTGAAAAACTGGAAGTTGAAAAGATTGTCAACTAAAAAGTCAAGTCCAAGCACAAGCACAGAAACTTTATTATAAAATTGATTGTCACCTATCCATAATATTGATGAGGCAGACACATTCAGAAAGAGCTCTTTTATCTTTAAGTACTTTCCCCTTGCTTTATTCTACATATCTATAAAAGATGAATGAAGATGTAGCCCCACTTAGTTACGCTAATCTCTGGAAAAATCTTTTCAATGAAATTTTAACCTCTGAAGTGTTCCAAGTACAATAAAGATCTTGCTTTTGTGTTGGATATACATATTAAAATCCAGGTCTCCGTTTTAATGAGCCCTACAAGTAAATTGCAGCCCTTCAAATAGCATGCTATTACACCAGATTTAAAAAGGGAGGAAAAACACATCACCAGAAAGAATTGATGATAATTAAACCTGGTCTGGGTTGGAAAAGGCCAATTATCATTTCTCACTGCTTCTCCTCTTCTTATGTGAAGTTCATTTGTGTGACCTTTTGCCATTTTTGCCAGATGTTGTAGAGTGCCCACTTCTCAGAGTGAGAGCACACTAGTTAGCCTTGCTCAAAGAAAAGTAGTTCAGCAGATCATGGTATGCACTACAATGAGAAGCCGGTGACAATACAGACAGATTTTATTTGCTCTGAAGCAGAAGTTGGTAGGGAAGATGAGGCAGGGATTGTTTGTCCATTCTCACAAATTGAATTTAAGAATTTGACACTGAATTTACTAACCAGTCAAAATAATTGGTATACTGATGAAAACTTCAACTCGGGAATTTCCATCTTGGTGTTTATATTTTGTACAATGAAGCCTGTGAGGGCTGGAACTCCAAAGGGTCACCTTGTTTTTCAAGGTATTGCAAGTTTCTTGCCTTTGATAGGGCGCAGTTTTAATTTGTTTCTATTCTATTGGGGAGGTTTTGGTGGAAATTATACAACTTTCCCCACTCTGATTGGTGTCTGTCTTAAACAGTTTCTAGCTTTCACAAGTTTACTATATAAACTTATTGTGCTAAAATAAGGTGTAAGAAGTTGAGTACCTGATTTTAACTAAGAGCAAATCCTCAAGCATGCCTGTACTTTGACTCACTCCCAAAGCTCCACTGCCCAAGTTCATTCTAACTCAGAGTGACCCTCTCTCAGTTTCCGAGACTATAAATAAAAACAAGAGATGGCCCAGTTTTTTTCCCACAGAGCAGCTGGTAGATTCAAGCAGCTGACACTTTGGTTAGCAGTAAGCATGTGCTATGCACTATGCCACCAGAACTGTGTTTTAGTGGGGTTATTAAGCCTTTTTTCATAAGCTGGTTGAAAGGAACCAGACCTTTGCATAATCTGCCAATTTTAATCTTCTGAAAATGTAATCTTATAGATACATCCTCTGTGAATGAGTGTGGGAGTAGCCTGAAAGAATTCCTCTTAGTAAAAATGATAGTTAATTCCTGCTTTTAGATGTTACCACCTTTCTTATTATGAGTGACAGCCAGGTTTTTGGAAAACCTAATGATAATAGCTGCTACTATATAAAATAGGATCATCTATGTCTATAGCTCAGCACCTTACTTACCTGGATTATTCTGGCAAAATTCTATTTTAGTCCAAATTGCCTGCTTTGGGAACAAGGATTGCTTTTCTCAGGGGGTAATTACCAGTGTAATCGCAGCACCATCTGCTTGCCTTATGTCTTTAGATGACTCAAAGGAGATAGTTTCAGGAGAGACCTGGTAAAGGAACGCTTCTGGAGGGAGGAAATGAAGATAACTAAAAAGAAAGTAATAATTAGGAGCTTAAAGAGGAAAAGCATATGGTATTGAGCACATAGCTTAGAAACCAACATCCTCGACCCCTGGCCCAACTGAAGATTCCCCACGAGTAAGAATAGAAAGGAATCCAAGGCTAGAAGAGAGAGTGACCAATTAACCTAAAGGGAATCACCACAGGGACCTGTCAGAGAGGAACAGCAGATGGTATTCATTTGTGATTTAGAAGCAAAGAACTAGCCGCAGGCTTGGTGCAACCAGCATAATCCTGCTTTCCATATTCTAAGACAAAACTATGAAACAATAGGGCTGTGTTCTCTTGAGAATTTTCATACTGTCACCATTAATTTTAAAAATTATATATTTAACACCTTCTAAGCAGGATGTATTTCACTAGGCTTTTGCAGCAGATGCGCTGATGTGTAAGTTATGGGATCTCCTCTTGGAGATTGTACAGTGTGGCAGGGAAGTAAGGAAAACAAGATGTGCTTGTAGAGATAACTACCCTTCAAGTGCACAAATGCCACATTAGGGAGACAGAGTGTTCACAGGTGTCACAGAGGTGACTTAACTCACAAGTTAAGTCATGTTAGGGCAATGGGGGCATGAAGAGACTTCATGCAGGATTTGAAATTTGAACTGGACCTAAGTGGAAGGACACCATCTCACTAAGTGAGGGGAGAGACTGCCTCGTAGAAATGAGAAAGTCTACCCTTAGGTTGAGGGACCTTAAGAGGAGTGACTTAGAGTTTTAATATTTACCTGATGAGATAATAATTATATATTTTTCTTGCTTTAAATATATCTGGAGTTTGATTCTGCGTTCTTGGACGATTAAAATGTATTTGAAAAGATGCTGCACAATCAACCTTCAGTAATTCCAGCGTTAGCATATGTTAATCCTGCAGCTGTGACCCTAGAAATAGAACTTTTGCAGAATCATTTTTTTTCATATCCTTAAACTTTTGAGCTGTAGCACACAAAAGGGCAAAGAATCCTGATGTTGTCAGACCCTTTCCCATGTAAAAACATATTGAGGTTCTTATTTAAGAATTAGTATTTCTCTTGTAACCCTGGTCCCTGCTCCACCTGAATTGGTCCAGATTTCTTCTTCTCAGTGTATCATTGAAAAGAGAGCTTTTAAATCAACATAATTGTATGATGATCCATTCTAATTTGTGAAATAAGTAATAAATTTAAGTACTTCTTTGAACTTGGTAAAATGTGATTATTAGTACTAGAGCTGTTTCCACACAGACAAGTATCTCTTCCCCTATTAAACCACAGGCCTCACTTATACATAATCCCTGTCTTGCTAGCTTTCGTGTTTGTCAGCAACAGAAACATGGACTTTCCACAAAACTGATCAGATCAATTATGATGTGCATTACATTCTATTCAAACCTGTCACTTACAAGTCAATGAAAGAGCTTTTAACTTTTTTCATAAAATCATGGTCCCTCCAAACCTCTCAGAGATTCACTTTAAAGGATGTGACCAATGCTAAGGACATGACCACCAGTGTTCTTGAGATGAAAGGTCAACACTGAAAGCCCTGTTTCCACTTTCCTCACTATGCAGATAGCCATGGTGTCTATGAAAGATCAGATGTCAGTCTTTCCCAAGAGAATCCTTTCCTCTCTTGAACAGCTAGCTGTTGTAGATGTTGAGGTAGATGTCCATATGCATACACATTCTCCTGCCACTTTCACTGTGGCTACAGAATAAGGAATACTGAGGTCTAATTGGGCTGCAATAGCATCTTCCAATTTCTATGAACAGTCTGATCCAACCTTGCATTTCCAAGAGGCTACTACTAATTGTGGTAGAATTAAGTAAGGATTGCATCTTAATGTCAAGAAGAAAAAATATTCTTACTGACAGACCGATAGGCAGCACCGTTATGGATGGAGAGGGGATTGAAACTGTCATCAGCTTCTTCTTGCTTGGATCCACAATTAACACCTGTGGTATAAGCAGTCAGGAAGTAAGGAGGCACATTGTATTCGGAAAATCTGAAGTTAGGGACATCTCCAAATTATTGAAGAGTAATGATGCCAGTTTGAGGTGTGACTGATTCAGGTCATGGTCTTTCTGATTACTTGCTATGCATCTAGGAGCTGTACAATGAATAAGAATGACAGAAGAATAATCGACACCTTTGAGCTGTGATGTTGGAGAAGAGCACTGAACATCCCGTGGATGGCCAAGAGAACAAACAGAT
Source organism: Elephantulus edwardii (assembly GCF_000299155.1). Lineage (NCBI taxonomy): Eukaryota > Metazoa > Chordata > Mammalia > Macroscelidea > Macroscelididae > Elephantulus > Elephantulus edwardii. The sequence goes on from NW_006399753.1 coordinate 42,227,069, forward strand.
ATGTCTTGGAGAGGGTGCAGCTGGAGTGCTCTTTGGAGGCAGGAATTATGAGGCTTTGTCTCACATACTTTGTGCATGTTGCGACAAAGAAAGACATGATACTGGGAAGGGTGAAGGGTCAGCAAAGGAGAGAAGACCCTCAACTATGTAGGATTGACATGGTGACTACTGCAATGGTCTCTTGTGTGTCAGGAAGAGTGAGGATGGTGCAGGGTAGAATGGAGTTTGGATCTTTTATTCATAGCGTTGACTTGACAGCACCTAACAACACCACCACCAACACCACTAACCACTACGGATTGTCTTCACTGGCCATCCATTTATCATGTACAATTTTATCTCAGTCCAGTCATGAAATTGAGGCAGGTCTTTTGATCTGTTTCCAGTTGATGGTTCTTTCAGAAGTGTTACAGTGAGAAGATTCTTGGTCTTAGACGAGTATATTTCTTAATAGAAAGCAATTGTAAAGTAGTGTATGGCCAGCATGGGGGCTGTAACCATGGATAAATTGACAGGTTTGATGTAATCAAACTTGGATCATATTTGATTTGATTGTAACATTGCATAGACTGGTTGGTGGGAAGTCTGAGAGAAAAAGTAGTTCAAAGAGATTTAGGTATTTATAGAATAAGCGTTGTTTTGGGATTAATTTGAATAATAGTTATTCAACACAGATATTCTGTGTATACAGTTCCGCATACTTGGCTAGATTGCACGGTTGTGCAGAAAAACGAGATGACATTTTACATATGGAAATGAACTTATGACTTTATGGGTTTGTTTTTCTTTCTTTTTTCTTTTTCTTGTTTTGCCTCTGAATAACATAGTGATCCTCCTATGTACAGTAGGTTCATTTTGGTTCTTTCTGTGCTCCTTGATATTCATTTTATTGTTAATTATTGTTGTGCCTGCTAGCTCTCCTCTCCATCATTTTCCATCTTTTGACTTTTCTCCTTTTCCCAAATAAAGGTGGACTAATGCATCCTAACAGATCTTTTCTCCACTCTACTTCTTACACACATCTTCCATTCATGCTAGGTCAGGTGTGGATTATTTATTTACTCACCTGCTCAAAACTTTCCAATGATTTTCCATGTCCTTTAGAATTAGGATGAACTCCTCAGCATGCTAGGCTCTCTTTGATCTAGTTACAACAAATTGCACAGATGTGTTTCTCCACACTTCTCTATGTGAATCACTGCTACAGACAAATGACAGGAAATTCTGATCTCTGTTCCCATACGTCACAGGTCCTTACCTTTACTAATGCTCTCCCTTTTGCTATGACCTCTTCCTTTGAACTCTAATTTTATTACCTTCAAAGAGTCCAATTTTACCCTTTCAAATCTATCGCTCCAGTTCAAATGCCACATCCTTCGTAAAATCATCCCTCACCTAAATATTATTAAATGAATTTAACCTTTACCTTCTCTGAACTCCAACACATTTTAATACCTATGTTATTTTTTTATTGTGAATAAACTATGTTTCAGCCTCCCTTGTAAGACTGAAATATCATCAAGTTTGAGATTATTCTGCTTAACTTTTAGCTCTTAGTGTAGTGCTTTGTTGTGAAATGATATACAAAATATATTATTTGAATGACTTAATAAATATATGGAATGAGGAATAAACATTATTTTCTGCAAATAAATGTATTACTATTGTTACAGATAGTATTGCTTAGGGATATTAGTTTTCTATGAATGTGACTTTTATTCACTACTTTGTAAGACTGTATAGAAAATTCTATGAAACAAAGCTACAGAATGTATGGGTTACATTTAAAAAAAATAAAAGAGTGTTGAACTCATACTAAAGTAGTTTTATCTGAGAAGAAGTTATTTGCTAAAATGCCTTCTGGAAAGGTAAATGATAGCATGATGATTCATGCAGGAGATTAATGCAAGCCATAGAGTTTATGATTCTAGAAAAAAAATTACTTCATGGATCAGGCCAGCAGGCATATATTGCACTTTTATTTAAAACTCCAAGTTTGGTTATTATTAATTCCTTTTACTTTTGCTTATACATTTATCTAGATGACCAGAAAAGTTATCTGATTATGAGGTATATCTATTTAAATTAAATATTTCTTTTCTATTGGTTTGCCAGGGATGCATCCTATCTCCATATCTTTTCAACCTATATGCAGAACAGATTATCCGGGAGGCTGGGCTCTATGAGGAGAAATGTGGGGTCAAGATTGGTGGACGATTTATCAACAATCTGCGTTATGCAGATGACACAACCATTCTTGCTGAAACTGAAGAGGACCTGAAGCAACTGCTGCAGAGGGTCAAGGACTGCAGCCTCCAATATGGATTGAGGCTCAATGTCAAGAAGACAAAGATTCTCATCACTGGACCAATTGGCAGCATCAGGATGGATGGTGAAGAGATTGAGATTTTACATAGCTTTAGTTTGCTTGGCTCCACAGTCAACACTCTTGCCTCCAGTAGACAGGAAGTTAAAAGGTGCATTGCCATGGGAAAGCCTGCTGTTAGGGACCTCTCCAAAGTACTGAAGAGCAGTGGTGTCTCTCTGGAGACTAAGGTGTGTTTGATACAGGCCAGGGTCTTTGCAATCACTTGTTATGCATCAGAGAGTTGGACAATGACCACAGAGGATAGAAGGAGAATTGATGCCTTTGAGCTGTGGTGCTGGAGAAGAGTATTGAGAATACCATGGACTGCTAGGAAAACAAACAGATTTGTCCTGGAGACGGTTAAACCGGGTGGCTCCTTGGAGGCAAGGATTCTGAGGCTCCGTCTAACATACTTTGGACATGTTGTGAGGAGAGACCAGTCCTTAGAGAGGGAGATCATGCTTGGGAGGGTGGAGGGACAGCGCAGGAGAGGAAGGCCCTTTATGAGGTGGATTGATTCAGTGACTGGGATAATTGGGATGGGAGTGTCAGAGACAGTGCGATTGGCACAGGACAGAGCGGAGTTTAGGGCTGTTGTACATAGGGTGGCCATGAGTCACAAGCGACTCGATGGCACATAACAACAACAAACAACAACATTGGTTTGCTTACAGAGTTTGTATACCTTGTTTTTCACAACAGATTTTTCCCATTTCCTTTACCCACCCTTTCCTTGACTCATCAAATTGTGCAACCCTATGATTATCCTCTTTCCCATGTTTACCCCTCTTATCCTACCCTCTCCACCTCTTTGATCCTCATACATGTTTTATTAGTTATCTTTCTATTTCTACAAAAATGGTCTTATACAGTATATATCCTTATAAATCTGAGTAGGTTCACTTGGCATAATGTTCTCTAGTCCCTCCCAAGTTAGTGATTTTCTAAATCTTTGCTCCTGCATGCTGTATAGTATTCCATCGTGTGATTGTACCACAGTTTCTCAATCCATTTGATTGTGGTTGAATATATGGGCTGATGTTCTTAGGATGCTGAAAACACTACTATGAACATTGGTGTACAAATCTCCGTTTGTGCCTGAGTTCTAATTTTCTTGGGGTGTATTCCAAGGAGTGGAATACCTGGGTCAAGTGCCTTCGAGAGTGGTTGTACTTACTATTTTACAATCCCACCAACAATGTATAAGAGTTCCTATCTGACCACATCCTCTCCAACATTTATCACTTTGCTATCCTGTTAAACTTTGTCACTGATACTGGAGTGAGATGGTATCTTATTGTGATTTTTACGTGCATCTCTCTTATTCCTAGTGATTTTGAGCATTTCTTCATGTGTCTGTTGACCATAGAATATCTTCCTCTGTGAAAAGTCTTTCCATGTCTTTTGCCTGTTTTGTAATTGTGTGATCAGTCTTTTCCTGTGGAGGTCCTGTAGGATTTTGCAAACTTTTGATATAAGACCTTTATCTGAAAGGTTGCAATTACCTTTGTTTTAAAAGATACAAATGTAAGGCCCATCATATCCTTTCTAGGGATTAGGATTTGGAGAATCTTAATAAGAGCAAATTCTAGACAAATATTGTTGTTGTTATGTGTCATTGAGTCATCTGTGACCCATGGTGAATCTATGTATAATAGCTCTGAACCGTGTCCTACCTGGGCCAGTCTTACTGACTCTAACACAATTATCTCCATGACCCCATAGTTACTATGCCAATCTTTCTCATCTAGTGTCTTCCTCCTGCACTGTACCTCCATCATTCCAAGCATATCTTTCTCCAAAACTGGTCCCTATCTGGCCATGTGCCCAAAGTATATGAGATGGAGCTTCAGAATCCTCGCCTCCAAGGAGGAACTTGATTTCACCCTCTCTAGGAAAGACCAGTTTGTTCTCTTGGTAGTTTTTAGTATGTTCAATATTCTTTTCCAACACCACAAGTAAAAGGCATCAATTCTTTTGTCATCCTTGGTCATTGTCTAGCTCTCTGATGCATATCGAGTAATTATGAAGACCATGGCTGGGATCAGGATCACCTTAGTCTATATAGACTTATATTGTTAGCTCGTCAGCATTCTGGAGAAGCTCCTAATGCAATTCATCTTTTGATTTTCTAACTGCTAGTGCCAAGAATGTTGCTTGTGGAACCAAGCAAGTGAAATTGTGAACAATCTCAATATCTTCTCCATCTATCACGGTGCTTCAAAGTCCATATTGAAGACTGTACTCCTTCACCTTGGTGAATGAATCAGAATTTACATTTTTTTTAACTAGAAATTCAAGTGATTCCTCAAATCATATTTAATTTAAATAGAATGTAAAGCACTTCACACTAGATGCCCACATTTTGTATTGTTAGGGAGCTCTTTTAGCTGCTTCTGGGTCAGACCTTAACGCCTGGGTCTAACTCATAACTCTATAAACAATCGGCATGGAGCATTTAACCTAGAGTTTTTACTGGTTGATGATTTTGGAAATAGATCACCAGGAATTTACTTCAAATAAGATGTTTTAATTAAATAAACCTCAAAGTTAATAATAATGTGTATAATTTCAAAGAATTAAAGGGTATTTGGAAAGAAAGAATCTAATTCCAAAGAAGGTAGTGAGCTATACAAAATTAAAGTGATCTATTGTTGGTAATCCACTCCAATTTCAATAGAGCTAAAAAGATACCATTGTTTTCTCATTATAATATTTATATGGTTGAAGATGTAAGATAGTAAAGACAAGACTAGTTCAAGAGATCCTGTTATTACAGAGAAAGGGATGGTAAACACATGGGGAGGGAGGAATTCAGCTTGCACAGTGATGAATTAAAGATAAGGGTTGTGTAGTGAGGAACAGGTAGAAAACAGGGGAAGGAATATCTTCTCTCTGAAGACCTACCCAGAGAGACATCATCCTCTTGAATTATTCGCTGAAATAAGTTAGCCACATCAGGACAGAAGAACTCTTTTGCTTCTCTGTCATTTCCCACTGGTTAATTAAAACTTTTAATAGAAAATTGCTTAAGCCCTGGACAATCTGTGGTGTAGGTTTAGTTAATCAGGGAGAAAACAGGAAAGAAAATATTTGGGAGAGATTATTCAGTCTGCTGGTCTAGTGACAAGAAGCTGCAATACAATCTTTAAGGCACACTGTTTGAGACCACCACCTGCTCTATGGGAGAAGAATGGACAATCTCCTCTGAACAATCAAAATGCCTCTGAAAACCCACCAGAGGCTCAGCTATGGGTCGATTCTAACTCTACAGCATTCAACAACAACAGCTCAGTCATATGAAGAAAATGGGACATAACCATTTACAAAAAGTGAAATTGTCTTCTCTAGTGCTACAATGGACTCTATTGTGTCAGGAAATGTATGCCACAAGATGTAGGACAGGGTACAGATCTGTTGTTCGTAGTGGCACTGTGGATTTTACTTAACTCGACAGCACCTGACAACATGTACAACAGACAATTCAAAGGCAGGTTGTTTGAATCCATCAGTAGCTCGGAGGGGAGAGAAGAGGACAACCTCCTCCTGTGTGACTGACAATTTCTGAAAACCCCTTGGAGGATCAACTATGAGTTGGTTCCAACTTGCAACAACAGCAACAGTCAAACTTGGGGTGTTTTTTAGATTTTTCTTTTATTTCCATTCAATTCATTGTTGCACTTTTCTCCCCCTCCTAACTCTCCTCCCTAGTACACTACCCTTTGGGAAACGTAAAAAAAAATTCTTTCATTGTTTTACAATCCCTCTCCCGAGGTCCACTCCACTATACAGCCTTTACTCTGGACTCCTGTCATGACAAAAGTCCCTAATAATTTTCCTTCTTAAACAGTTTTTGCCCTCATCTCTTTCAATGCAGTATACATTATTGAACCCATCCCTCTTAGTCTCCTCCCAACCCCGAGGTCAGTCCTGCTTTATAACAGTGGTATCATGCAGTATTTGTCCTTTTGTGACTGGGATACTTCAGTAAGCATAATGTCCTTCAGGATCACCCATTTTGAATAATATTGAATGAGTTTCTTGTTTTTTAATGCAGCGTAGTTGTTGATTGTGTGAATATACCACAGCTTCTCTATCCATTCATTTGTTGATGGGCACTTAGGTTGTTTCCAACTCCTTGTTATTGTGAACAAAGCCACAGTAAACATGGGTGCGAATATATCTGCTTGGATGTCAGTTATGGTCTCTTTGGAGTATATTTTCAGTAGTGGAATTGCTGGGTCAAATGGTATCTCTATTTGCAACTTTTGAGAAAGCGCCATACCGCCTTCCAAAGTGGTTGCACCATTTTACATTCCCATCAACAGTGAATAAGGGTTCCAGTTTCTCCACAACCTCCCCAGCATTTGTTGCTTGCTGTTCTGTTAAATTTTGCTATTCTGACTGGGTTGAGATGATATCTCATAGTTGTTTTGATTTGCATCTCTCTTAGAGCTAGGGATTTTGAACATTTCTTCATATGCTTTTTGGCCATCTGAATGTCTTCTTCAGTGAAGTGTCTGTTCATATCCTATGCTCATTTTTCAATTGGATTATTTACCTTTATCTTATTGTGGTCAAACTTGTTTTTCTTGTAGAAGGCTCTATCATAACGGCAACAGAAGCAGTTGCTAAGTTAGTATTGGCTGTTGTCACAACTGTTTCAAGGCTATCACAGGTACACAGGCATATCCACTATTCACCTTTATTGTGATTTGGATTATAGTGCCTTTTGCTGTTTAGCAGTTTACTAATAGCCATAAGTCCAATTCAGAATATGGACTTTTTTTTTAACCTATCACTTAATGCAGGAAGTTCCGGTGGCATAGTCTGTAGAGAGTTGTGCTACAATCCAGAGGCATAATCCACGCTACTTCACAACAGAAAGATGTGCAATCTCCTCCCATGTGATTTACAGCCTTAGAAACTCATTAGATGGTCAGCTATGAGTCGATTCTGACTCATAGTAGTGAATTGTTGTGTTGAGAACACTTAGTGTAAAGATGTAATCTAAGAGGATTGCATCACATTGGTGGTGCTATTTAATGGTCTAGTGTGTCTTCACTTGTCGATGTATACTTGTGTGTGAGTGGGTGATTGGGTGAGAATGCAGGTATGTGTGTGTATGTATAAGTGTATATGACGATGAATAATCGTAAATAGGTGTGTATATGTAGCTGTAAAGAGCTCTGGTGGCCAAGTGGCGAGAAGCTGCACTGCAATCCTGAAGACACATGCTTTGAGGCCACCAGATGCTCTGCAGGAGAAGGATGGACAATCTTCTTCTGTGCAATTAATTGCCTTTGAAAACCCATTTGAGGGTCAGGTATAGGTTGGTTCTGACTATGGTACTCAACAACAACATGTAGTTGTAGGTCGGTGGGTTATGTGCATATGGGAGTTTCTGTATATATTTTCATGTGTGTACAGGGTTCATGCTGTGATGGTGACAAAATGGAAGAGGATCAGGCATTTTATACGTATTGCTGTTTATTCGAATAAAAAAGGATACAAAGAAGAATCAATCTTGATTTGTAGCACAGCATGCTACAGGTTACACTACTAGAGCTCTTTTAAAGAAGAGGCAGTCTTTAATTAAGTTTACTAATAGAGAGCTCTGGTGGCCTACTGGTAAGGAGTTGTGCTGCCGTTCTGAAGGCATGAGGTTTGAATCTACCAGTTGTCTCACAGGAGAGAAAGAGGGGCATTTTCTTCTTCTGTGATCTACTGCCTCTGAAAAGCTGATTGCTGTTTTTGTTCTTTTTTTCCCCCTGTGGAGTCAGAACCAATGAATAGCTGATCCTCCAGCGAGTTTTAGAGAAGGTAAATCACACGAGAGGAAATGGCCCATTCATCTCCCATTTAGCAGCTGGTGGGAAACCTGATGGAAGGTCAGCAATAAATTGGTTCTGACTCAGTGATACATAACAAAAATAGTAAATTAGCAAAGAATTATTTTTATTTTTGGTTAGATAAATAATTGTTCTTGTAGGCTAAACTACTGTAAAAATTTCTACAATGTCCTTATAAATTGTAAAAAATATAGCTTCAATGTACAAGGGACAGCAATAATGATATTAACAACATTACTTTAGATGATTCCAAATACACTATTATTTCCAGTATAAAGCTAGACTGTTTTATTTTTAATTTTCTTTTTTATTATTATTATTATACTAGGTTTTTTTTTATAAAATTCAAATACATTGTTTTCCAGAACAGATTTTTCCAATTTCCCTCACCCCCCACCAATCAAATTGTACAACTCCATGGTTATCACCCCTTCCTCTGCACATCCTCATCCCTCTTTCACCCTCCCACCCCCTTGGAGCCTAGTACCCATTCTACAATAATGGTTTTATTAGGCTGCTTTCTTTTAAGCAAAGTTTTAATTTGTAAATATTGCAAAGTACTTAGAAAGTTGAAAGTAATGATTTAAAAGGAAAAATACAGTTGAATGTTAAAAGTGTAATATTAGAGTTTGGAAAGCTCACCTCTACAGAATACATTCTACTGTGGAATTAGACATAATTTCCATATATCTTCATTTTATGATCTTCATTTTGAATGATTTGATGGTTCAGAGGTGTGGTAATAGATATGAATTTTATTTTGACATGTGGAAGAAAGAATTTAGATGCGAATATGTGTGCACTGTGAAATGATTAGAAATTATTATGGGGTAGAAAATTTGTGATTGAGTTTGAATGATTGAATCTATTTTAAAATGTGCAGAGCTGTTAGCTTTCAAAATAATTTATGCATTCAAAAGAAATAAGAATTCATTTCTGTTTTTAACATTTTGTTTTTGCAATAAGACAGAGTTAACTTTATTGCTATTATTTTGACAGATTGGCTTAACTACAACACTGCTTCTCCCAAAGTGGGAGGAACTATCTAGAAATCATGTGATTTAGAACAGTCCCATAAAATGAAAATGATATAATAAATGATGAAGCAGGTTATTTATCTTTGAATTAATTATTTCCTTCTAATATTTATATCGTGTTTATTAATGTTATTTAATATCTAAGGGATTGTGGAACAGATCACCAATTACTCATATGCAAGTTCAAGATGAAGCTGAGGAAAATTAAACCAAATCCACAGGAGCCAAAATATGACTTTGATTTCATATCACCTGAATTTCAGAATCATCTCAGGAACAGGT
>NW_006399753.1:42238522-42255534 GCF_000299155.1 Elephantulus edwardii
GGATTGATTCAGTGACTGGGGTAATCGGGATGGGTGTATCAGAGGTAATGAGATTGGCACAGGATAGAGCACGGTTTAGGGCTGTTGTACATAGGGTCACTATGAGTCGCAAACGACTTGACGGCACCTAACAACAACAACAATGGTAATTCTTGGAAAGAGATATTATGCTTGCAAAGATGGAGAGTCAGGGAAGGAGAGGAAAATCCCCAATGAGACAGATTGGCATGATAAGTCTAGCAATGGGCTCTAGTGTGTCAGAGATGATGAGGATACTACAGCATAGGGCTGAGTACAGATTGCCTGTTCATAGGGTTTCTGTGAGAGGTGTTCAACTCAACAGCACCAAACAACAACAGCATGTTATTCATTAAATGACTCTGGCACAGGACAGAGCGGAGTTTAGGGCTGTTGTACATAGGGTCGCTATGAGTCGCAGGCGACTCGACGGCACATAACAACAAACAACAATATATTCTCCTAACTTATTGCTGTCATGCTGAAATCATCGCAGTTAAGCTGGCCTCGTAGTTATCTTCCAGTTGGTTTTTGGAAGACTACAGATATCATGGGAAGAGAAGTCCCATCTTTCTTCTATGAAGCACCAACAAAGACACACTGCTTTTGGGTTAGCAGCAAAACTTCTTATAATCTAGACCACCAGAGCTCCAACAAGATGGTTCAATAAAATGACTGTAACGATAAGGTACATTGAGTCTTTGTTGAATAAGGAAGGTTGTGGTGAACAATATTGAGTAAGGTTAAAATTACTGAATAATCTTGAGTAAGGTTAAGGTCCCATCAGTTGTTCATAGCATCATCAGGATTCATAGTTGATTCCACAGCCCCTAACAATAAACAACAACAAGAACAACAACAACAACAACTATGTGTGTCATATTAAAATGATTCCTCATAGGTTTCTTGTTGTGTTGGGAGTTTTTTTTAGACTTTATTGTAATTTTAGTGAAAGTTTACAGAGGAGATTGGTATTTCATGCAACTGTTTATACAACTTGTTATAGGATATTGATTCTAAACCTCACTATCTAATATTCTTTCCACTCTCTCTCTATAGTTCTTGCTTCCATCAATCCTTCCATCCTCTCCTTTCCTACCTTTTGTGTTTTATTCTTAGATGCCTTCATGAACTTGTGTGGTTGATTGTTTTAAAGGCTCCTTACCATCCTGGTTTTTTGCTAGTGTTTGGTTGCAAGTTGCATGAGTTCAATTCTAGACTTAAGGAGTGGCAAAGGACCATAGTCTCCGGAGTTCTAGCGTTCTCCATCAGAACAATGATCTTGGCCATTATTGTAATACTAAGCTTAGTTCTACATTTTCTTCCACTCTGTCTAGAACTCTCTGCTGTGAACTTTTTCAAAGGAGGCACCATCTAGCTTTTCTGGTATCAGAGTCAAGCAAGTTGAGGTTCTTTTAAATTTTTTTTTTTTAATTGTGATTTTAAGCAAAGTTTAAAGAGAGGTTTGGGTTTTCATTCATTCTTTGGGCTAATTGTTTCCATATGTCTTTGATTTTCTTCACTCCTGGTTTAGAAGCTGTCCTTAACTAAATGCTTTATAGCCCAGAGATGCCTGTCATATTGTTTGGTTAACAAAGTCTTAGGAAGTCAACAGTTTTAGCTGAGCTTTTGACATGAGTTGGAGAACTGAGATTAAAGCTTTTAGAGATAATATGATGTACTGTTATTCGGTGTTGCTTTTATTATATTACATTCGTTCTTGCTAACAATGTAAATGACTCTTAGTATATTAAACAAAAAGTGTTCTCTCTAGTCCAGAGATTTCTCCTACTTCTAAGTGTAAGTAGGTTAAATAACTTCTTAGGAAATAGTTTGCAGTTTGTGAAAAGTCTTGAGAAGGTATATCATTGAAGATTTACAATTCTGGATTCCAAATTACAGAAAATATGCCTGGAGGATTCTGAGTTTGAGTAATGTACAAAATTTCCCTCCATCTACAGATAACTAAGTCACTTGATCTATATGGAGATAATGTAAAAATTAATTCCAGATGTACCAATAAATTTATCTTAGCCACACTCAAGGGTTTGGAAACGATTCTATTTAAGGGTATCATACAAGAGTACTTTTCTTTTCCTTAAGATTGGACTAGTGAACACTGAGGACACACACATGTAGACAAATCAGGAGGGGAAATGCTGAGAAAATCCTTAGGATCTTGCGCTATTCTTAATTTTATCTTCAGAGGTTGTCCTTGCAGTCAACTCCCTATGGGAGGGGAGCAGTTCTATTACATACACTTTAGAAACAATGCTTAAAGCTTTTGAAATTGGTTTACAACTTAACCTTATTCCTTCTGTAGGGGGACATAGGGCAAGACAATCACAAAACCACATTTATTCAGACTGCAGTTCAACTTGAGTCATTTACTCTCTGCTTGTCCCCAGTTTTCAACCTTCACTACTGTGGGGGGTAGAGTTATTAGCCTCCACTTGGCAATATGCACACTTGTTTGCTAGGAAATTCATTGGAAGGCACTCATCTTGTACAGGTCACAGAAAAGTCAACTGGGAGATCTGGCACTTGCTATTTATAGAGCAGGTAATTTTCCTTTGGAAACATCACTGGCTTCAGAACGGAACTGAATGACTTTGTCCTAAAACATTTAAAACCCTTCTTAAATGTTCTATAAAGATAACCCTTTAAAATTCAGCCCTCTCTCTTTACCCAAAGAAATGCCATCAACCGTGAAAGTGAAGGTGAATTTAATTGTTCTACTGTAACCAATGTTTGTAAGTTGGGTTGGTTTCAAAGACTGTTTTCAGAGAAAATGCTGCTCCTCGGCCTCACTTGCATACATCTTCCTTTGCCTGAAAACAATGGTGACTGAGAAAAAGCTCTTTAGGAAGAATGGAATCATTTTAATTCCCATCTCAAGGAGGCTGAGAACTCTCCCAGTAGTAAAGCAAAGGGCTAAGAGGAGAGTAAATTCACTTTAACCTCTGATCATGACTGTGTCTGCTGGCGCCTTTGAGCACAGCACTTGTCTTAGTATCAAGCTAAGTGCTGGTCTTTGTAGGCATTCACTGTTAAAGAGACATTCCCCAGAGAAGTTCATCTTCTTTGCACCACGCACTTGCCTACTCATGTGAGATATTCCACACTGGACATGGGTGTAAGAGGACATTTTCTTTATCATGGAACTGACCTGTCATTTGAAAGATTAAGGTCACTGAGTGAAGAGCTCTGTGGTACTTCTGACCCAGAAAGTTTCTGCAAAGGTCTCTGCCACCCAGGAGGGAACTATGGCAAGACTGAAAGACTGAAAGAGGCATAAAAAGTCAGAGAGGCATGTTCCTCAGCATAGCTCACCAAGAATGGCCTCCTCTTTGTTTGAGATCAGGTCATACTGATTATCAGCTTTACAATAACTGCAATTTGATGGAAAAAGAATGTTATCTCAGAAGAATGTGAGTTAGGTCAGAGTTGTAATTCATGATTAGCTATATTTATGTACAAACTATTCAAGGTTTTGAATTATAAAGACAAAACAGTATTCCAAAGAAGTAATAATGGACATCATCCTAAGAAGAAAATAAAAATGTAAATAATACATGGCTAGAGCAAAAAGAACAGAAACTGATTCAGACACAGGTGTTCTGTGTTGGGAATTATTTCTTAAAGAGAGCTGCTCTCAAGTTAAAAATATTGCGGAAACTTACATTCTAATGGGTTTTTTGATACCCAGGAAGTTATATATGCTATTTAAAGAGAAGAAAGTACAAATCTTTATCTTTGCAAATTCAGTTGACTATTAAGCTCCCTTTAAGCTCTACTTACAAAGAATTGTACTAGTTTTCAACTTGATATGGGGCATTTTTTTTCACTACATAATCGAAAATCTGACTTGTTCTCCTGAGTTTTAGTTGTTGTTTTTTTAAACAAATTGCATTTTGAAAATTTTATTCTTTTTCCATAAAACATGTAGCAAGTGATATTAAGCTTTTTATGACCTTTTATTTTCTCTTAAATAGATAAGTTATTGAGTTGGCTTGTGAGAAAGATCAATCAAAATACTTTAATATTAGAATTCTGAGCCTGTCAAGCTTGAATTTTCCAGTAGAGGGCAAGAAAGGACTGTATATAAAATGCATAGGTCCCCCCCCCCCATCTTTGCAAACCAATTAAGTTCCTGAATTCTGAAATACTATCCATGATAGGAAAAGGGATATCTAAACCCATTAAATATAATCATTCCGTTTATCAGAGGGCTATTTAAAATGGTCTTTAACTCTTCAATAAATCCCTCTGGGAAAGAGAAATGAATTTAGAAATTTGGGAAAAGGCAAAAGGATGTTGCCAGCCACCCCAGCAAACATTACTAGAGCTTGGCCATGTTACCTGCTCCTCACTACCTCCCAACAAGTAGATCTCCTGCAATGCCAAAAAAGGTTCATTAGAGTAGTTGCCCACACACTGATAATCATTTAAGTGACACTGTCCAAGCAACTGCCATAATTCTATATTAAAGAAAGAGATCATGTTATTTGTACTATGAAAAATAAGTTTGCAAACATTGACTAACTCAAACTGAGAGAATAAAGTTCTTAATAATGGTTCCTAGCTATACACTATCTAGTTCTGACTGAGGCATTCTCAGTTCATCTACATGTCTACATACAATCTGGAGTTTCCTATTGAATTTTCTGTTTTTATTTTTTTTTTCAATAAGATACTAACTTGGATACATTTCCTACTTCTTTTTTATTAACTATTCTATGATCTTGATTTTGACAGAATGATTTTTACCTAATTCCAGTTTTTATGAAAGAAAAAAAATTATGTTTACATTTTGTTATATTGTTGTTTTATATATAACAATGGAAGATTGCCTATCTTTCTATCTCAGAGAAGCCGGTAGATTCAAACTATCTGCATTTGTGTTGCTAGTGTAATTTTTGATAGACTAGGCCACCAAAGCTTTTCTCTCTCTTTCTCTAGATCTCTCTCTCTCTCTTGAAGGGTTGTGGAGAAAGAGAGAGCAAAAGCAAGCTGTTGTTCTTTCTGGGTCAAGACCAAACTATCCCTGCAGCAAGGTTGGAGTCAATTAATCTCATGGGATAATATTGCATAGATAGATAGATAGATAGATAGAGAGAGAGATAATGATAGATAGAAGATAGATAGATAGATAAAAGATAAAAGAAGGAAAGAAGGAAAGGAAGGGAAGGAAGGAAGAAGAGAGAGAGAGAAAGAGATAGACATAGCTGACTCTCCAGCAGGTTTTCAGAAGCAGTGCATTACATCAGAGGGGTCTGTCCATGCTTCTTCCACAGAGCAGCTGATGGATTTGAACCATGTGCCTTTGTGATTGTGGCACAGCATCTTATCACTAGGCTACCAGAGCTTCCCATGAATAAATATAAACACAAAGATATAGTTATTGTTATGTGCCATTGAATCTTGTACGACTCATAGCAACCCTACAAACAATAGCTCTGAATCCTGACCTATCCCTAGCCAATCTCAAAGTCTCTGACACACCAGTTCCCATTCCCATTGCCACAGTCATTGTCTCATCTAGTCTCATCCAGAGTGTTATCCAGAGTCTTCCTGTCCTGCACTGACACTCTATGCTTCCAAATATAACTTTTTCCAAAGACTGGTCCCTCCTGGCAACATGCCAAAGTATGTCAGATAAAGTTTCAAAATCCTTGCCTCCAAGGAACAACCTGGTTCCACCTTCTCCAGGACAGACATGTTTGTTCTCTTGGCAGTTCGTTGTATGTTCATGGTATACTTTTCTCTAGAACCACAACTCAAAGGTATCAATTCTTCTTCTGTCATCCGCAGTTATTGTCTAGCAAGAAATTGAGAATAACTTGGCCTGAATTAGGTACATCTTAGTCTCTAGGCTGACATCATTATTCTTTAGCACTCTGGTGAGGTCCTTGACAACAGACTTTGCTAAAGCAACTTGTCTTTTGAAGTTCTGAATGCTGATGACAAGAGTGTTGATTGTGGATGTGAGAAAATGATCATTGTTAACAACCTTAATCTTTATCTATGATACTGTCATTGGGCTGGTGGTGAGAATCTTTGTCTTCTTGAGATAGATAAATTTATGTCAAAATATTCTGGAAAAAACTGTGTCAATTACAGTGTTTCAATTGTTATATTAAGGCATGATATAAATAATTTTGGTGACATAGAACATCAGAAAGGAAACTGTCATTTGTCATAAACATACCACTTTTCCTTGGTTTGTGCAATATTTATTGAATATTTAAGTCAACAGCTTCATCATGAATAGACTGCATCCACTTGGTCTCTTGAAAAAGAAATGGTTATATAAATGTAAACTACTGAGATACTTAGGGAAAGATATTTAAGGTCTAGTGATGGACAGACTATGGTAAACAGATTCCCAAGGATATTATGTTATCTTTGGGAATAAACTGGCTTTATCTACAAAATGTTATATTTTATATGGCTATACAGTCATTATAATGGCATTTTAAACTTGACATAGCTTCTGAAGTAAATTCTAACTTTTAGCCTGCTTGTTCACTTGTGATGGACTCTCAGCATATCTGATTCCGAAAAAATGCTTGGCATTTTGAAGTAATGGTCAGTGGCCCTTACCTAGTAGGCATTTTCCACAGGACAGCAAGCATGACGCTCAGATGAAGCAAGGAATTAGTTTATATACATTTTGGAGTTAGTTGACTTTTTATGGAAACCTATTTGATTACGTTTTCCACATTTGCCTTTATTTCTATATTTCCCATTAACTCTAGTAAGTTATTTGTACCAGATTCATTTTAAGATGTTTCTGATTAACTATCAATAGAGCCATTTCCTTCCTCAACTTGGATTTATACTATTTTTTTTTCACTATTAGACAAGGCACAAGAACTGTTTAATTTATTTTTAGCTCAAATCCTTCTCAAAAAGATCCTTCAGCAAAAAGGATATGCTTCTTCTCCCCTCCCATGCTGAGTACTGGTTTGATAGGGATAAGTAATCAGAAATTGGTTATCTAAAAGGGGATATTAGGGCAGGAGGCATAAAGTAGCTGGCTTACATTCTTACATGCTTTCACATAAAATGATTGTAAGAAGAAAAATAATCCCATAATTCCACAATATATGAGCATAATACAATGTAAAGGAACAGTTGTATAAAATATAATGTACATGCATGAAAGACATTGTATATTAGTGATTGCATGCAAACCAAAAAAAAGATGTAATTGAAAAGATTCTCTTATAGTAAAGGATTGAAGTGACTCTCTCAAAAGGTCTTCAGCTTACCTTCTCATCTCTTTTCTGTGAGTTTGAATTCACTTTTTTATACTAAAAATACTATGGACTGCCAAGAGAACAAATAGCTCTGTCCTGAAGAAGATGAAATCAGGCTGCTCCTTGGAAGCAAGAATTTAAAGCTCTGCCTCACATACTTTGGGCATGTGGCCAGAAGGGGCCAATCCCTGGAGAGGGACATCATGCTTGGAAGGGTGGAGGAAGAACTTGGGTGAGATGTATTGACACAGTGGCTAGGATAATGGGGGTAAGTGGGTCAGAGAGAGTGAGACTGGCTCAAGATAGGGCAGAGTTCAGAGCTTTGTACATAGGGTCACTATCAGGTGACTCGATGGTACATAACAACAATAACAAACAATAACTATGAAAAACTATTTTCTAAGCAACACATCTCATAGATCATATTTTTAACAATGCTTCCTTATATCTTCTTTAGAGATGGCTTTCCATACTTAAATGAACCTGAACCTTAGAAATATCTCCTTGAAAATCCCCAGGTAGCACCAATAAGTAAATGCTGGACTAACTAACTCAGAAGCACCTTGGAAGAGAAGCCTGACGACTTGCAGCTGTGAGATTAAAGCTTTAAAAACCTTGAAAAGGACAGCTCCACAAGACAACATCAAAGAAAAACTCCTTGCAGGTGATTAAGGTTTTGAACGTCCCTCATAAGAGAAGGGAACTACTCTGAACAACGACTGCATAATTCTTTGAAATTTAAAATCCTCCCTTGTATCATTTTATCTAGCATATTAAAAATAATTGTGTTCATATCAATTTCTTCAGACTAATTAAATGAGCTCTGGCGGCATAGTCTATAGTGAGCTGTGCTGCAAACACACAGGGGGTGCCTCTCTGATCATCTGAATCCACAGGAGAAAGATGAAAAATATTCCTTCCTTGTGATTTATAACCTTGGAAAACCCATTAAAGTTCAGCCATGAGTTGATAATGCTAGAAAAGGATTAAACTCTGAATGGTTCTTATTGTGATTTTGTTCAGTATTTTTGAAACAATCCAGTTAAGTGATCTTATAAATTGAAATTAAATGGTCACCATCAGCCACAAGTTTAATTTTGAGTGGCAGTCACTTGACACATTTTGTTGTTAAAAGGAGTACTGTTGGATGTTCTTCCCTTCTGGTCTGTATGCTTTTACAAAGTGTTGCTGCTGGGTGGCATCAAATTGACTCTGTTTCATCTCACCCTTATATACAATAGTAGCATCCACAGCAACATATAAACTATGTATTTAAAGGATGCACTTTATGCTGACATCATGTTTGGAAATCCTGAATAGCATAGAATGTCTTTGGAGCAATGGCTTGTGGAATTGTACTCATGTTGCTTCGTGAAAAGGAGTCACAAAGACATGTTCAGGTGCCCTTCCCTGAAATGAAATAGAGATTCAATTATCTGGGCTATCTATAGAAAGTACGTTTGCTTGCCCTGTCTCTCTTCCAACTATTGGTTTATTTTTCCCAGAGTGATTCTTCAGTACAGAGAAGTTATTCTTTCTGTTTCACTTCTGTGGAGTTGGAACTAATAGTTGACTCTTTGTCAAGGCTTTTAGTCTCACAAGAAGAGACTGCCCTTCTTACTCATCCAGAGTCACTGGTAGATTCAGACTGTTAGAGAGACCTCACCTTTAGGTTATCAGCTCAAGTTCCTAAGGACTGTGCACCAGAGCTAGTGTACAGGAATAGAGAGCAATATAAATATCAGAAAATAGCAAGTGCCTAGGAGTGTGGTACACTTAGAAAATCGGTTTCAATAGGTCTCTAATTTAATAAACAGAGCTAGGCTATAATGTATTTTGCAGATGATCTGATGTCCTAATCTTATGTGCTTACTTTATCTCTCTCTGTGTTATGGTTTTCCTCAATATTTGTTCTAGAATGGGTAATTTATTGTTCATAACATGCAACATTCATTAGTATTTGTCACACTTCTGAATTTTTTTAATCACCAACAACATGTTTAACAGGGCAAAAAGCGTACAACTGTCATGAATATCATTTTGCCGTAGTTTACTGACTATGACACTTTTTATAATGAGTTCAAATGTTAACAGTTTAGACATCAGAAAATAAGCCCTTAATTGGTTATGTGCCCCACCCTTCTGTGCACCCCTTTGAGTACAAACAGGAGCCGATTTTCAATGGTGGCTATTAATGTTCCAGCTTGTTTTCATTTGACTGTATGTCTAGAAGAAAAACAAAGTCATGGAGGTGGTTTCTGTGACTGTGAGATACTGTTCTATGTGAGTCTTAGAAAACAAGGGGCTCTTCTGTTCAGATGGGGAGGCAGTGGGTGTTGTCAGGGTCAGAACATAGAGCAATAGTTATTTTGGTGTTTTATATGTTTTAAGCTGTAAATTGAAAATTTCTCACTTTTTTTTAAGGGGAGTGTGAGTAAAATCTTGGATTTTGCCTTTTCAAAACTGTCTAACAATAAAGTGCCTAGAATATTTTAGAATAAGGCCAGGATTTTAGAATGTCACCAGGATGAAAAAAAAAATTCTTTAAAGAGCATTTAAAACATTAGCGATGCACAATTGGTGAATGAAAAAGCAAATAGAAAGTAATTTCTCAGCTTCAAAGCAAATCTCCAGTTTCTGATTTAAATGAATGGAAAAATTAATAACTATAGTTTTGGGGTCATTTGAATTTAGGCTAGGAGATGTTGTGTACCATCAAGCAAGAAACAAGCCATCACTGACCCTCTGGTGGGTTTTCAGAGGCAGTAAATCACATAGAAGGAGATTGCCCATCTTTCTCCTGCAGAGCAGCTGGTAAACTTGAACTGTGTACCTTTAGAATTGCAGCTCAATACCTTGCATTAGGCCAACAATGCTCCCTAGTAACATGTTACAAAGGGGAGTAGTTTGTTATTAACTCTGACTTGACCAGAAAGAAGAAGACTCCTTAAAATCTGTCACAAACTCTAAACATTTCCAAGGAACTGGACCCAGGGGATGGAAATTGCCGTATTTACTACCATATCATTTAGGAGACAAGTTGCAACTAAAAAAGATAATTAAAAAGAAACCCTATCACTTCAATGAGCTTCCTATGGAAGCATGTGCTAGAAAGGATGTAAATATTAGTGGTGTGCTTCTATGTCTGTCCTTATGGGAATAAGTTAGATCTTCAATGAAGCTCAGGTATTTCCTGTGTCTTACTTGGCTGGAGCTAGAAACCAGACACTATTAAGTGATATTAACAACCAGCACTACAAATCTATTTTTATGCCTGAAGAAAGAACCATCTTTCCTCATCTCAGCTCTCCTTTTCCTCCATTCAAATTCTTCTAAGAAGTCAGTTCAGAGTTATTTCTCACCAGGGACTAAGTAGGTCACTCATTTTCCCAGTGCTGCTTCTGATTCATTGATGGCTATGCAGTAAAGGGAAAGTAATTAAGGGAGGAGGGGGGAAAAAACCCAAAAACAAACAAACCCCCCCCAAAAAACCCCACCCATGTCCTATATTCCCAGCCTGAGTAGCACAGTGATACGGAGAGCCAATTCAATGGGACAATTTAGATTATGGCATTTCTTCAGCATGAGATTTCTAAAAATTTAAAAAGAGGAAAAACACTCAACCTGCCAAGTGTGAACTGCATTTTCTGAATATAGACCCCCAAGGAGAAGAGTAGGCTGAGATTTTAAACTTATCTCATAGTCTTTCAAAATGCTTCATTCCAGGTATTTTCATTCTTTAAGTTTTTCTTAAGAATCATCAATTCTTTTCTAATAAACATTGACTCTTGGGTTAAGGGAATCATTAATCAAAGAGACTTGGTGGCACAGTCAGTAAAGCACTTGGCTGTTAACCAAAAGGTTGGTGGTTAGAACTTGCTAGTTTCTCCTCAAGAGAAAGCTGTGGCAGTCTGTTTCCATACAGATTTACACCTTTGAAAATACTATGGGGTCATTCCATTCTGTTATTGGGGGTTTCTAGGAGTTAGAATTGACTTGACAGAAGTTTCTTTTTGTTTTTAAAATCAGGAATCTTTTAGATTAATACAGGTTATGGCAAGTTGGAGTAGGAATTTGTTTTTCCTAGCTTGCTCAAAGGCCTAGTAAAACAGAATTAGAATATTATATATATTTATTGGAATACTTTTTCCTATTTCTAGATATTGGTATAATGTTAATATACTTTTTGTGAAGCATTTACATAAAATTCAATCTGGAATGTTGGCAACTAAAACACAACAAGCAAAAAATAAAAACTCAGATTTCCCATGAAAAAGAATCAAAGTTTGGTTATCAGTGAAAAATGTTATGTATAATATTAAGGCAAAAGGGATTCAAAACACAAGCTATCATCCAAAACATACAGAGGAGAAGGTGTTTCTAATAGGGATTTAATGAGGAATAAGTTGGTGAAACTCTAGTTATTGCAGTGTTGGCTGGACGGAAATGAAAACCCAGTACTATAAACAAAATATTTTTTGATTAACTACAACTTTAAAATCAAATTAAAACCTGAAACTGATTATAAGCAGGATGGGAGCAAAAATAATGAAATCCCAAAGATCTTTGAGACTTGTTATGCTTGAGTCCTGATCACATATACTAAGAAGCTGTGAGAGACCTCACTGGGTAAGCTGGTTACATTATTTTTCCCTTCTCTAAGTGAGCACAGTAAACCTCAGCTTGGAAATATTAAGCATTTTAGGTGCTTTGGAATGACCATATCTGAAGTCAAACTCTTTCTATGACTGTTCACAAAGCAAAAAAGACATGAGAAGCACACACATTCTTTTCTTTTCCTTTCGTGTGTATGTGTGCGCACACACCATCTATCTGTACTATTTACTTCATCTTGCGTGATTAAGAGTTGACTATCAGAGACAGTAAGGTGGGCACAGAATAGAATAGGATTTAGGGCTGTTATACACAGAGTCACTAGGAGTTGCAAGTGACTTGACGGCTCATAACAACAACAACAACATACTTTAACTATTGAGTAACATCATTATTAAAAATTAATAGTGTTGTGGTGAGCTCTGGTAGCCTAGTGGCAAGAAGCTGTTACTGCAATCCCGGAACTGCATAGTTCAAATCCACTAGATGCTCTGCTGGAGAAGGAGGGACAATCTCCTCCTGTACCAGTCAGATCTGATTTGACAATGCACACACAAAAAATAATAAAATTTTTAAAAAAAATTATAGTGTTGCATAAATGCTGACTTTTAAAGAAAACTCAATTAGGTAGCAGTGGTAATTCTTATGATTGTTCGTATTATGACAATATGTTAAGAACTCATGAGAGCTTTGCACTACGCCAAATGCTTATTCTACATAAGCAGGGGTAAGTGTTCTCACTCACCTGAGGAAGGAGGTATTATCTCATTTTACAGCAGAAGAAACTGGGTTCTGGAAATCTAGAATGGCTTGCCCAAGTCTAGTGACAGCAGGGTCTACGCCACAGGACTCCTGAGCCAAGCTGCTTCCTGTCACATTATACTGTGTCACAATGGAACTGCAACTGTGACACCATTAGAATGG
This sequence comes from Elephantulus edwardii, assembly GCF_000299155.1. Taxonomy (NCBI): domain Eukaryota; kingdom Metazoa; phylum Chordata; class Mammalia; order Macroscelidea; family Macroscelididae; genus Elephantulus; species Elephantulus edwardii. Next base: position 42,251,344 of record NW_006399753.1, read on the forward strand.
TCTGTTTTATTAAGAAAATAGTGTTGTGATATCTTACTGTTTTAAGGCTTAACATGCTGTTGTATACTTCTAATTTCTTTCCCTAGGGCTCTGTAGGAACTTTAAAAAGAACAAAAAGAAGAACAAAATGCTTTTCTTCCAAAGACATAAACAAATCTATGATTACTGTAATGTAACTAATAATGTAAACTTGTCCCTCTATTATGTTTATTGATGTACCCTAAAAGCACAGCACTGTGTCTGGTAATAGCCAGTTGGTTGATTCCAATTCATGGAGATTTCTCATGTGTCAGAGTAGCACAGCACTAATAGAGCCAATTTCTCAGAAGTGGATCTTCAGGACACTCTTCTGAGATGATTGCTGTTGGGTTTGAACCACTAACTTTTCAACTAAGTGCTTGTAGCACCCAGGATTTCACATCTGATGTGCTGTTATTGTTGTTGCTAGATGCTGTCAAGTCTGCTTCATCTCATAGCTACAGTAATGTAGCTATGTGTTGGAGCTAAAATATGCTTTGGAATATGAGTTTGTTTTTAGTTATAGAACAAGAAAATCTGGAAAATCTTTTTACCCATTACCACAGATGTGAACTGTCAAGTCAAAAGCTGCTTTGCTTCCTAAGAGTAAAGCTTTATGTTCAATGTAAGCATGAGTTAGTTCTGATTTTTTTTTTTTCTTCCCATCTTCTTCTGTTTGTATATGAAATTGTGTCTTTAACTGTGATCGACTCAATTTAATAATGTAGGATAGAGCAAACACTTAGCTCAATGTCTGCTATGTGTTGATGATAAATATTTGTGTTTCCTCATCCTCTTTGTGACTTAATGATATGCCAGCTTATAATGTGTCATAGTTAATTTGGATAAAATTGCTGGGTGAACTCTATGAGAAAGTGATGTCAGTAAGATGGGAAAATTTAGCATTTGTTTTAACAAAATGCATTATCCCCAAATGCCATAATGGATTTTCCATTAACAAACAGGGCATTCATATTCCAACCTAGAAGACAAGTAGCTATTCCTTTGTGGTAAGTTTTCATAAAATATATTACATTTGTCTTTATTTTGTTTGACTTGAGCTGAAAGACATTTTTAACAGGGATAAGAAAACAGATTTTCTTTTTTTTAAGTCATGTGTAACCATCAACATCTGAGAATACTAAAATCTCTTGGTCCAGATACTTTATATTCTCATTTCTTGCAGCTGTTTTTCATTGTCAGTCATTCTACATTATTTGAAATGACCACTGTGCATATGTAAAATTGCTTCTGGGAGTTTTCCCAATGTTTATCCCATATTGTGTTACAATTACTTTTGGCATCTAGAGGCAAAATTTGCCTCTCCACCTAGGCTTAACATTCTTTTCTCCTCTGCCTTTGAAACAACATATTGGCAGATTGTTTGTTCTTATCTGGGATTCTGGGAGTTCCCTGGAGTCTTAAAATCTACTCTTTCTCATAAGCCTCCCGTGGAAGTTACTGTTTTGTTTCATCTTCCTCACATGCTCCTTGCTCTCTGTTTCAGAATGAATTACCCCCTTACAGCTGCAGGCCTTCCAGTTACTGCGCGCTGTAAGTAGTTCTTGTCGCTGTTGATTATTCCACGATCAGACTTCTTCAAGCTATAATCCTGTTAACATTTGTAAACTAAGTAAAATCAAGACGGTTTGAGCCTTGTCTGTGTAAATGCCACAGAGAACCTCACAGAGATTTGGTGTTTGGCATTACAGACAAAAGTTCCCTGACTTTTCCCATCTGATTTCAGTATTTGGGGATTGCATAGACTCAGACCTGGTGTCATCAGTAGAACACAAATTCAGACCTCCTCAATGTCTACAGGCTGCTTAGAGGTGGCACGTGGGAGGCCACTAGCTGAAAAAGAAGGAACCTTGTACAGGTGGGATCCGAGATCCAGTTTCACGACCAGAGAAATTAGATGGGAATAAGTTGCACAGCTTGGCACACTACTGTGACATTCTAGGTTTTCTAACTCTAAATGAGTTTCTTCTTTATTGTCCTCATCTTAAATAGATGGATTAGAGAATGACTTTTCTGTTTCAAATTGCAAAAGTGCTACAAATATAGGTATGTGGTCTTCAATGTGCACATTTTATTCTGTGAAATAGGATACTATATGATTTAGACATTGTGTGAATATCTGTACCTGAGAGGTGTGGGGGTCCCAGGAACATTGACTCTAGTGCTGCTGTTTGGTGTACTGCCTGGGCAGATGCTGCCTGTGGAAGAGGAGCTTCCTTCCCCAAGTGGAATCCTCAAGCCGGTTATTTCCCATTTGTTCCTGCCTTTTGTTTGCTAAGCCAGCTGCAGGGAAGGTTCACTCTGAGTTTCTTCCTGGGGAGGGGACAGTGTGGACCTAGAAGGCTGAGGATGCATGAGTAGTGTCTGGGGTGTTTGAAGTTCACCTTTCCTTCAGCACCTTACTGGATCACATTGAGCAAAAAGTGGAGATTTGATCCCCGGAGTCAAGGGAATTTAGAGGCAATGCGTTTGGGAGTTTGGGTCTCCATTGTCACAGGTTGGATCGCTTTTGGGCTGTGGAAACAGAAGTGGAACTCTGACTTTAATTCATGGATCTGGCATCCTGGCACTCAGATATTTGGTTGCCCCAGCGTGGGCGCGCGCGCGCGCACACACACACACACACACACACACACACACACACACAGTTGTATTTTGTTGTTGTGTATCATCGAGTTGGAACTGACACATAGCTAACCCTCCAGTGGGTTTTCAGAAGCAGTTAATCGCACAGGAGCAGATCGTTCATGCTTCTCCAATATGTACAGCGCACTTCCTGGATTCGAACCGCATGTCTTGGGAATTCCAGTCAAACCACATACACAGTGTTATTTAATTTTAAGAGCACTGCTTTGAACTGGCTGAAATACCTCACTATTATCCTCATTAATACCTTATAAAAAATCTTTAACAGATATTTTTATATCTTTGAGAGTCAAATTTTACCCCTTTTATTGAAAACAATCTTTTATCAGGAACTCTAGTGGCTTATATGATAAAGAATTGTGCTGCCAATCCAAAGGCAAATAATTCAAATCTACCAGCTGCTCTGTGGCAAAAAAAGATGGGTAATTACCAATCATATGGTTTACTGCCTCTGAAAACCCACTGGAGGTTTAGCTGTGTGTTGATTACAACTTGATGGTACACAACAATAATAACAGCAACAAGCATTTCCTTGTTATTGCTAGGTGACATGTTATTGCTAGGTACAACTCATAGTGACTGTACAAACAAATCTGAACCCTGCCCTTTCCTGTGTCTTTATCCTCAACTTCTTTGGCATGTTTGAGCACATTGCTGCAGTCACTAGGTCATTCCATTTCATTGAGGGTCTTCCTATCTTTTGCTGACCTTTCAAGCATGATGTGTCCAAGGAATAGCTCCTCATAACAATATGTGCAAAGTACGTAAGATGAAGCTGCATCACTTTTGCTTCCAAGGAGCACCCTGATACCTGTTTGTTCTTTAGGCAGTCCATGGGATGTTCAATACTCTTCTCCAACACTATACTTCAAAGGCATAGACTCCTCTTCTTCATCATCCTTATTTATTGTCCAGCTATCAGATGAATCAGAACCAACCCGTAGCTAACCCTCTGGTGGGTTTTCAAAGGCAGCTAATCCCACGGGAGGAAATTGTCCATCCTTCTCCCAAGCAGTGGTTGGATTTGATCTGTATGCCTTTGGGATTGCAGTGCATCTTCTTGCCACTAGGCCATAGGAGCTCTACTATATAATAATTTCTTCATTGTTTTGTATGACCTGTGGGACACAGTGCCCACCTATATTTTCTACCTCTTAGTTAACTGGAAATGCTATCCCAATTTTAGTGTTTGCTACCATCTTGTTGCAGCCTGTATAACTGTTAGTCTGAGGAAATGGGCCTCATCTCACTAAACCTAGCACCAAGGATCCCTCAGGAATGTGTGCCCCACCAATTATATAAAAATCTGTATTACGACAAAAAAAAAATCTTCCATTTCACACCAAATGGCTTTTATTACTGAAAGCACATGGTTTCAATCGCAACAGCAACATAAATTCAAGGATAAAGTACTTTAGTCTTGAGAGTTCAGATTAGGATGAACTCTGGTGGCTTAGTGGCAAGAAGGAGCATTGAAATCCCAGAGGTGAGTGGTTCAAATCCACC
>NW_006399753.1:42257667-42262765 GCF_000299155.1 Elephantulus edwardii
CAGTGCGATTGGCACAGGACAGAGCGGAGTTTAGGGCTGTTGTACATAGGGTCGCTATGAGTCGCAGGCGACTCGACGGCACATAACAACAAAATAACAACATGGAGTAGAATGTGGAAATTATCGAACAGTGTCTTTAAAAATCACATGTAAGTTAAATTTTGCTGAAAGTCATTTACAAATGACTGGGGAAATAGATTGACAAGAACCTTTCAGGAATTCTAACTGAATTCAGAAGGTGCCATGGCATGGGGAATATCATTACTGATGTCAGATATATCTTACCTTAAAGCAGAGAATACCAGTAAGATGTTTACTTTTATTTTATTGGCTATACAAAGGCATTTGATTGTGTAGATCATAACAAATTATACCTAACATTAAAAAGAATGGGAATCCCAGAACACCTAATTGTCATTATGTAAAAACTGAGCCCAAATCAATAAACTGTTGTTCAAATTGAATAAAGGAACACTGCATGAACTAAAAATCAGGAAAGGTGTGCTCATTTCAGCAGCACATATACTCAAATTGTAACGATACAGATTTGCATAGGTCCTGCACAAGGATGACACATAAATTAGTGAAGTGTTCCATATATTTTACCAACATTGTTCTCAATAGAGAGAGGTTAAAGGCATTCACCTTGAGAACAGGAACTAGGCAAGGATGCCTATTATCACCTCTCCTATTCAATATGGAATTAGAAGTCTTAGTGGTAACAATAAGACAAGGGAAGGAAATGAGAGGTATCCAAATTGGCAAAGAGGAGGTAAAATTATTTCTCTATGCAGATGATGTGATAGTATATATAGAAAACCCTAAATAGTCAGGAAAAAACCCCCAAAACAACCAAAAACAAAAAATCAAATTACTGGACACCAACTCAACAAAGTGAAAGGATACAAGATAAGATAAATACACAAACATCAATTGGATTTCTCTACAGTTACAAAGAGAATATAGAACTGCAACTAAGAAAAACAATACCTATCACAATAGCTAATCACAAGATTAAATAGGAGTAAATATAACTAGAAACACAAAAGACTTAATCAAAGAAAATGAGAAAACATTATTAAAAGAAACAAAAAGAGATCTGGATGAATGGAAGAATATCCTTTGCTTATAAATAGGAAGACTCAATATTGTGAAAGTGACAATCTTACCAAAGGCAATCTATATGTTCAATGCAATCCTAATAGAAACAGCAATTCCGTTCTTCAATGAGAAGGAAAGGCAATCTCCAGTTTCATTTGGAATGGAAAGAGACCCTGAATAAACAAATCACTCCTTAAAAATAGAAACAAGTGTCTGTTCATATCCTGTGCCCATTTTGCAACTGGATTGTTTGTTGTTGCTGTTGTTGTTTGGTGCCGTAGAGTCGTAGAAGACTCACAGAGACCCTATGAACGAATGGCCTGAGCACTGTTCACACATAGAGTTTCCGGAGACAAGCCATTTTGGAAGTGGATGCCGCTCCTGCTTCCAGGCATGTTCTAGTCGGGAAGCTCCAGCCAACACTGTCCACCATGGATACCCATTACCACGATTGGCACGTCACTGTCACAGTGTTCAGCATCATAGCAACCACAAGTTGCCTCTGTACAGCAACGCACAGACCAGTGCTATACCACCTAGAAGAATGTTTGACAGGAAAACAATTTGAACCTGGCCGAGAGCCACAGATGAAAATCACCAACCTTTGGCTTGGTAGCATAACTTCCTTTATACTAGGCCAACATAGCTCTCTCTTTGTTGTTGTCGTTGTTATTGTTGTTTGGTGCCATGGAGTCATAGACGACTTATAGAGACCCTATGAATGAACGGCCTGAGCATTGTTCGTACATAGAGTTTCTGGATTGTTTACCTTTATCTTATTGTGGTGCTCGAGTATTTTATAAATGTTAGATATAAGTCCGTAATCTGACATGTCATTACCAAACATTTTTTCCCAGTCTGTTGCTTCCCTTTTAACCCTTTTGGAGAGGTTTCTTAATGTGCATAGGGATTTGATTCTTAGAAGGTCCCATTCATCTATTTTATCCTTTCCTGGTTATAGATTTTTCCAGATGCTTGGAAGACTGTCTATATTGTGGATTTGGACTTCTAGAGTTCTTCCAAATTTTCCTTTAAGTTTATATTCCTTGGTTTTAGTCCAAGGTCCTTGATCCACTTTGAGTTGTTTTTTGTGTATAGAGTGAGGTATGGATCTTATTTGAGTTTTCCGCAGATAGTTTTCCAATTTTGCCAACACAGTTTGTTAAAAAGGTTGTCATTTCCCTGCTTAACTGATTTCATCTCCTTGTCAAAAATCAGTTGACTATAGGTAGATGGGCTGATTTCCGAGTTCTCAATTCTATTCCATTGATTTATGTGTCTGTCATTGTACCATTACCATGCTGTCTTGACTACCACGACAGTGCAGTAGGATTTGAAATCAGGAAGTGATATGCCTCCTACCTTGCTTCTATTTTTAAGGAGTGCTTTGCTTATTCAGGGCTTCTTTCCATTCCAAATGAAACTAGATTGTCTTTTCCATCTCGTTGAAGAATGGGATTGGTATTTGTATTGGGATTTCATCAAATGTATAAATTACCTTTGGTAGTAGTGCCATTTTCACAATATTGAGTCTTTCACCAAAGAAGACATTCAGATGGCAAACACACACATGAAAAATTGTTCAAAATCCCTAGCTCTAAGAGAGATGCAAATCAAAATAACTATGAGATATCATCTCATCCCAGGAAGAATAGCAAAATTTAACAGAACAGCAAACAACAAATGCTGGTGAGGTTGTGGAAACACTGGAACTCTTATTCACTGTTGGTGGGAGTGTAAAATTGTGCAACCACTATAGAAGACAGTAGAGCAATTTCTCAAAAAGTTGCAAATAGAAATACCTTTTGACCTAGCAATTCTACTACTGGAAATATATCCCCAAAGGAACCATAACTGCCACCCAAGCAGATATATGCACATCCATGTTTTTCATGGCTTTGTTCACAATAGCAAATTGTTGGAAACAACCTAAGTGCCCATCAACAAATAAATGGATAGAGAAGTTGTGGTGTATTCACACAATCAAAAACTACCCTGCATTAAAAAAACAAGGAACTAATTAAATATTATTTTAAAAGGGTGACCCTGGAGGACGTTGTGCTGAGTGAAATATCTGTCACAAAAGGACAAATACTACATAGTGCCACTGTTGTAAAATGGGACTGACATAGGGGTGGGGGTGGGGAGACTGAGAAAGATGGAATAAATAATGTGTACTGCATTGAAACAGATGAGGGAGAGAACTGTTTAAAAGGTATATCTGATTAGGTAATATTGTCATGACAGGAGTCCAGAATGAAGCCTACAAAGTGGAGTGGACTTGGGTGGAGGAATTGTATAACAATGAAAGAATTTTACTTTTCAAAGAGAACGGTGAACTTGGGAGGAGGAATGGGCAGGGAGAAAAGTGCAACAATGAATGAATGGAAATCCAAAGTCTTTGTAAATTTTCATGAAAGTTAATAATAATAAAAAAAATAGGAACAATGTAGGTGGCATCACTCCCTGATTTCAAATCCTACACTGCCATAATGGTCAAGACAGTGTAGAAATGGTAAAATGATAGACACATAGATCAATGGAAAAGAATTGAGAACCCGGAAATCAGCCCATCTACGAATGGTCAACTGATTTTTTACAAGGAGTTGAAATCAGTTAAGTGGGGAAATGACAGCCTTTTAAACAAATGGTGTTAGCAAAACTGGAAAAATCATCTGCAGAAAACTCTAACAAAACCCACACATCATACTATACACAAAAACGAACTCAAAGTGGATCAAGTACCTGGGACTAAAACCATGGACTATAAACTTCATTAAAGAAAAGCTTGGAAGAACCCTAGAACACTTATCCACAACTTGAACAGTCTTCCAAGCATTCTGAAGATCCTACAAAGAGGAGAACATAAAATAATGAATGGGACCTTCTAAGAATAAAATCACTATGCACATTCAAAAACTTCACCAACAGGGTAAAAAGGGAAGCCACAGACTGGGAAAAAAATATATGGTAATAACATTTCTGATAAGAGACTTATATCTAGAATTTATAGAATACTTGAGCACCACAACAAGATACAGGTAAAACCAATTGCAAAATGGGCACAGGATATGAACAGACACTTCACCAAAGAAGACATTCAGATGGCAAACACACACATGAAAAATTTGTTCAAAATCCCTAGCTCTAAGAGAGATGCAAATCAAAACAACTATGAGATATCATCTCACCCCAGTAAGAATAGTAAAATTTAACAGAACAGCAAACAACAAATACTGGTGAGGTTGTGGAGAAACTGGAATACTTCTTCACTGTTGGTGGGAGTGTAAAATGATGCAACCACAATGGAAGATAGTATGACACTTTCTCAAAAAGTTGCAAATAGAAATACAATTTGATTCAGCAATTCTACTACTGTGAATATACCCTAAAAAAAATCAGAATTTCCACCTAAGCTGATATATACACCTCCATGTTTATTGTGCCTTTGTTCACCATAGCAAAGATTTGGAAACAACCTAAGTGCCCATCAACAAACAAATGGATAGAGAAGCTGTGGTACATTCACACAAAGGAATATTATGCAGCACAGAAAAACAAAGAACTCATGAAATATACAAAATGGGTAACGATGGAAGACATTATGCTAAGTATAATATCTCAGTCACAAAAAGAAACACTACATAATGCATGCCACTATTATAGAACAGGACTGATATGGGGGTTGGGGAAAACGAAGAAAAGGGGATAAATAATGTACACAGCTTTGAAATAGCTTTGTTGTTGTTGTTGTTGTTATGTGCCGTCGAGTCGCTTGAGACTCATAGCGACCCTATGTACAATAGCCCTAAACTCTGCTCTGTCCTGTGCCAATCGCACTGTCACTGACACTCCCATTCCAATTATCTCAGTCACCGAATCAATCCACCTCATGGAGGGCATTCCTCTCCTGCACCGTCCCTCCACCCTCCCAAGCATGATGTCCCTCTCCAAGGACCGGTCTCTCCTCACAACATGTCCAAAGTATGTTAGACAG
>NW_006399753.1:42265760-42266779 GCF_000299155.1 Elephantulus edwardii
AAGAGAAATTGACATTGTGACTGTAACAATTGCCTTGAGCACATCAGAGATCATGAAGATGGCACAGAGTAGGACAAGATTCAGATCTGTTTTTCACAGAGTTACTATGGAGGCAACTCAGTGACACCTAACAACAACAACAACACAAAGTATAATTACTGTCATGACCTCTCATTTCGTTGTCTGATAGTGTCTGTCATGATAATACAAGGTCACCATGAGTTGGAATACACTCAGTACCAATTGCTTTTTAGAAGTAGACACTAACATCATTTACAAAATTTACATTGAGAAACTTTACAAACTGAAACTACATTCCACTATCTAATTATTTCTTGCCTAGAAAACAAAATTATATTTAAAACATGAACTGAATTAAAAACCAGGGCTCTGAAGGTGAGTAATCTTAAGCATACATCTTCTGGTGCAGCACCTATGTATGCTGATTTGAGTCTGTTTTCAAGGATTATGCTGTCCTGATAAACAAGACTCATTACCTCCTCCCTTTATCCTGTGTAGGAAAAAAAAATCTAATAATACTTCAGAATACCCTTTTCCGTGTCACCTGAGAAAAGCCCTTCTCCTGTTTATATCTCTTTCCCATTGAATTATTGTTAATGAGTGTACTTTACATTAAATTTTACCTTGTTGTTGCTATTTGCCATTGTGTCGCCTATGACTCATATTGTCCCTATGTACATTAGCTCTGTAACCTGCCCTATCCTGAGCCAATCTCATAATATCTGAAAGACCTAATCCCATTTCTCCAGTCACGGAGTCAATCCATCACATTCTGAATCTTCCTCACCTGTGCTGTCCCTCCAGCACTCCAACATGATGTCCTTCTCCAACGACTAGTCCCTCCCCAAGGACTAGTCCCTCCTAATCACATGCCTACAGTATGTGAGATAGAGCTTCAAAATCATGTCTTTAGGGAGCAACCTAGTTTCATCCTCTCCAGAGCAGACCTGTTTGTTCTCCTGCCAGTCCACAGAATGTTCAATACTCTTCTCCAGCAC
>NW_006399753.1:42268245-42276148 GCF_000299155.1 Elephantulus edwardii
GGCAACATCTGTTATCTGAAATACTTCAATTGGTATACCATCTATTCCTGGGTCCTTATTTTTTGCTATTTCCTTCAAAGCAGCTTGAACTTCTTCCTTCATCACCATAGGCTCTTGCTCATATGTTATTTCTTTACATAGTAAAAAATTATGAAGACCAGGACCTGGATTGGGTGCATCTTAGTCTCCAGACTGACATTGTTGTTCTTCAGTACTCTAGAGAGGTCCCTGACAGCAGATTTTTTCCAACACAATTCATCTTTTGATTTCCTGACTGCTAGTTCCAAAGAGTGTTGATTATAGAATCAAGCTGAAGTTATCAACAATCTCAATCTCTACTCCATTCATCTTGAAGCTTTCAATAGGCCCAGTGGTGAAAATCTTCGTTTTCTTGATGTTGAGATTCACTTCATATTGAAGACTATAATTTTACCTTAAAGCTTATCTTTAGTTCACCAGAAAAATACATTTAAGTATATTTAACTTTATATTTTGACATCATTTTAAGATATCAGTAGATATTCTGTGATAACTTCAGCACTTGGATACTCTCCTATGACAATATTTCTGGTCTAATTTTCAGAGGGAAGATTAACTTCCCAGTGTCATATTCTATATTGTCCACTTCTCTTAACATTTGTTAGACTGTAGGGGTCACATTCTTTTAATAACCTCTTTCTTTCAAATACTCATGGCATTCTCCAATCAGAGTACTATCATATGTACTTGTTCTCTCTCTTTGTTCGGGGAAGTAAAGTACTTTCCCTTTGAATCTGACTTGAATGTTCACTTGTGACTGATCTCTTACAAGTTCTTATATTATTACTGAGGTAGGTGTGAATTCCTGTCTCGTTCTCTATTCTGTTCTTCTACAGATACAGATGATCACACAGCAACCTTTTCAGTCATACTTTTCCTTAGTACATCCCCCACAGATGTAAATTACATTTCACGAGATCTTGTTGACAATTTTCCCACCATTCTTAATAGTTTTATGTGACTTTATTTCCTTAACTAAGAGTAAATGTTTTTAAATCTCGCAAAAGTATATGCAAATGAAAAATGTAGAAAACTTGGTTTTGCCACTATTTGCATGTTTAAAGATTATCACTTAGTCGACATGACATATATTAGAGAGTGTGTGATCGTGTATTTCTAGATGACTTTTCTTTTACTTATAAGCAAAGAATTTTCACAGTTAAGGAATTTCTTCCCCCTCCAAATCTACATTCCCTCATGATTCTTAGAGAAAGTAAGGGAAACTGACTAATATTTAAGTATTGCTAGATGGAAATTGTTGCTACTTAGAGTGTCTGAAAATAAAAAAGAAAAGCAATGTCACAAACATAAAGATCTCACTGTCAATAGCAGAACAACTAGATTTTAGAGAAAGCTTTAAGTCATTATAGGGAAAGAGAGGTTTTAGACAGGTATCTTTGTATCATCTGCACATGAGTGATGGGATGGCTAATGCTAATCTCTCCATGTTGTTGCCTAGAGAACGTTATGTGATAGCACTTCCATACTGAATATATTGCCATTGAGAGAATAAATGTTTCACAACATTGCAGGGTCTGGGGAAATGGAAAAAATTATACTAAGTAAGGACATTATCGTCCTCAGTTGGCATATTATTACCTCTGAATTATGGCCTTCTCTATAAATGGCTGAAAGAAAGTTTGGCTTTTGCTAAGATATATAGTAAACAGCCAGGAAACAGATTCAGAGGCACCTTTTCAAAGAAAAATCTTTAGATCAGAAGTGCCTTGATTTTAACTTCCAGTAGTTTAATATTAATTTTCTTGGTCTTAGTACAACTGCATTAAAATGATTTTGAGTAATAAAATTAAAGAAAGGAAAATAAATGATGGAAGTTTATAAGGAAATGAAGATTTTAATATTACTAGGTTCAGAGTCAAAGTCTGTCACTTTACATAGCATTTATAATGCTAATTTTGCAAGTGTTGATCTTTCTTAAAGCAACATGAATTCTTGATGAAAATGAATATTCAGTTTCTGAAACATTAAAAAAATCCATTGTCCAAATAAAAATTCCACAGGAAATACTGGTTTTTTTAATGGAAAAAATATCTAACTAGAAATAGTGTTTGAGGTGATGAAACTTTATATTTTAAATAAAAACTTAGAAAAAAAGAAGAAAAACATATTTACTCCTGTATCCAACATCATTGTTAAAAGAAGCATCTGTGACATGGAGAATGGAAAAGAACCATAATATTCGGTCCCACTCACTTCCTTAGTCACAAATTCTAGTTTATTCAGTTAATTCAAAACAACACATTTCGTTAACATAAAGATTTCCCCAATTAGCTATTTATAAACACATTGGGAGTTGACAGTTAACTAATTATTTCTGATCAGCATCATTTTAACTCTAGTTACACTGACTCTAAGGGTCTTAGTTCAAATCCCAACAGGAATGAATTTCTCAGGCAAAGGAAGAACAATTATTGGACTAGTTAACAACTGTGGGATAATTACCGGTATGCACTAGGAGCTGCATAAACCGGTTGTTGAGAACTAGTACTATTAGGGCTAAGGACTGGGCTCTGGGAAGCATTTTGTTCCTGGAGCTCCCTTGAAGCTTTCAAATCAACAGAAGCAGGACCAATTTTATGTTCCTATAATTGCTTTCATCAGAGAAGGTTATGAGCCATTTCTCTTATAGTTTTACTTTAGCTTGAAATTTTTCTTGAATTTATAGAGGTATCTTCAAAAACAAAACTTGGTTAATTTAGGTGTTTGGCATTTAGAAAGATTATTCTTTTTACTTTCTTTCTACCCTGCCTCAATTTTAAAAAAATACTTTCTTCCTCTGAGTCTCCTTACTCTCTTTCTCTCAATGCTTGTCTCATATTAAAAGCTAAATAAAACCAAAACACAAGAGACAACAAAAAAACACAGACTTTTCCTGGCATTAGGATGGATCTCAAGTGATCAAAAATCAGTCCAGCTTGATCAATGAATCATCTTTCCTTATCCTTGTTTACCCATTGCTTGTTTGAATGTTTCCAAAGGGGAGGGAGAAGTATATAATAAGATATCCAAGGTGTTGAAGAGCAACAATGTCAGTTTAAGGAGTTCTCCTGATCTGAGTCATAATCCTTTCAGTTATTACCTTTGTATCTGGAAGTTGGTCAATAAATAAGGATGACAGAAGGAGAATCGATGCCTTTGAAGTGTGCTGGAGAAGGGACTGCCAAAGGAACAAACAAGTCTGTCATGGATGAAATGCAACAAGAGTGCTTCTTGACATTAAGGACTTAGTTTCACATACTTGGGGCATATTGACAGAAGGGGCCGGTCCATGGAAAAGGACATCATGCTGGGACGGGGGAGAGTCAGAGAAAGAGGAAAAAGCTCCTTTTAGATGGATTTACACTGTGACTGTAACAACGAGCTCCAGCATATCAGAAATTGTGATGATGGCGCAGGATAAAGCGAAGTTCTGATCAGGGAGTTATTATGAGTCATGGTTGACTCAATGACATCTAATAACAACAGCAACTCATATTTTGGATAATAACAACTCCATACTTTTGTTGGTATCTCTTTTCATATTCTGGCTTCTACTGTTTTTTATTTGTTTGTTTGTTTGTTATTCTTCAATTTGGACACAGGCTTCTGCTCAGATTGTGTGCTATTCTTACCTTTTGTAAATTTTTGCATTCCACATCCATTTTATTTCAAAAGATATGGGTCATTTCATAGGCTACCATAGTTCAAGCCTATATTTCCTCCCTCTGCCAGTCTCCAGAGCTCACTTTAACTCTCTTTGGTTATTTATTTTGTGTCATTTCTTCATCCAGAAGATCTTTGTAAGTAAAAATAAATACTAAACTAAATGAAATCTTCCTTTTCAAACTGTATTTTTAGTCTTTGCCAACTGCTTGATACATTACTTTTTCCTGGTTTTAAATAATTTCATAACCCTGGGAAAATGTCCTTGGAGAAGCGGATCCTGGTGTAACGTCTTTAAGCAGTTAGTATAAATCTACTTAACAAGAAATAACTAATAACTATGAGAATAATCAGCTTTCCTATTCATTAACTCACCAAAAGAATTATCAGTGTGTTTTTAAATAGAGGCACACGCACTCCCAGTCCCAAAAGTCGGCTTTCCACTGCTGAGAAACCGGAGCTCACTTTCAGAATCCTGAATATGCTTAATATTTTGTGCATTAAATGTACAAGCTCCTTAAAATGGAGACCATTTTTCATTCATGTTTATAGCCTCCAGAATCCAATGCTGTATCTGACATCAACGAGCAATTGTTCAATATGAATGACTGAAATAATAGTTCTCAATATGTGCTTGATTAAATGAGCTGGATAACTCCTATATAGCTAAAGGCTAAGATGGGAGTTAAATGAAAGTATTGATGACAAATAACAGTTTGGGAAATTTGGTACTTGGTAATATTCTAAGCAGGCAAAAAAGCCAATAAATCATATTTCCTTAGTTTCTTATTCCTCTCTCATCCAACATGACATCTACTTTTCATGTTTTCATTTTAGCAGAAGGTTGAGTGAATATTTGATTAGTGCTTTGTTAACACTTGTTATTTCTTTAAGGTAGTGGTGAGAATGAACCACTCAAGTGTCCTACTGTAGCTGAACAAATGCATCAGAGGAAAGCCCTGACTCTCACTAGATTACTGTTTTCTTAAATCACATTTTAAATCTGAAATATACAAGATGTAAATGTGAGTTTTAGAACCTGAGTGATGAAAGAGACAAACAAGAACAGGCACCAAGGAAAGTACTTTAAGAGGGGAATGAATTGGAGACTTTCTGTTTTTCTCTGTCTCGTTTTTGTTTATTGATATAGTAGGTGAAATATCCCAGTGAAAATTTCTATTAGAATCTAAATCTGTCATTTGGATTTTTTTTAACAGAATGCTTTCTAGAATTAGATCCATTTATTGGTGAAATTAGAAGTGGTTGTTAGGGATGGTTGAGTACACTACAACTCGTAGTGGCTCTATTAAAAGCAGATCTGAACCTTGCCCTGCCCTGCACTATCAGAAAGTCCATTGTTTGAGTCACTGTGTCAATCCATCTCACTGAGGATCTTCCTCTCTTTCAGTGAGACCCTGCTTTTTCAAATATGATGTCTTTTTCCAAGGTCTGGCCCCTCCTGACAACATCCTCTAAGTATGTGAGATAAAGTTGGACCCTTCTTGCCTCTAAGCAGCATCCGTGTTTCTTTGCTATTAACATTGTGGCTCTTAGTAACTTTTCAAACAACCATGGAAGTCAAAAAGCAGTATTTTCCTGAGGATAAAGTTCAGAAGGCAGAAAGAGATAACATACAATGACTAATGAAAACAAAAATCGCAGGGAGGGAGTGGAGAGAATGTGCGTTGCAGTTATTGTAACTAGTGTCAGAAAAGAAAATGTATATGAATTGTTTTGTTGTTATGTGCCATCGAGTCACTTGTGACTCATAGCAACCCTATATACAACAGCCCTAACCTCTGCTCTGTCCTGTGCCAATCGCACCGTCTCCAACACACCCATCCCAGATTATCTCAGTCACTGAATCAATCCACCTCATAGAGGGTCTTACCCTCCTGCGCTGTCCCTCTACCCTTCCAAACATGATGTCCCTCTCCAAGTACCAATCCCTCCTTACAACATGTCCAAACTATGTCAGATGAAGCCTGAGAATCCTTGCCTCCAAGGAGCAGCCTAGTTTAACCCTCTCCAGGATGAATATATTTGTTTTCTTAGCAGTCAATGGCACACTCAATACTCTTTTCCATCACTACAGGTCAAAGGTATCAATTCTCCTTCTATCCTCCCTAGTCATTGTCCAACTCTCTGATGCATGACAAGTGATTGCAAAGACCATGGCCTGTATCAGATGCACCTTAGTCTCCAGAGTGACACCATTGCTCTTTAGTACTTTGGAGAGGTCCTTAACAGCCGACTTTCCCATCGTTACATATGTCTTTTCATTCCCTGGCTGCTGGTGCCGAGAGTGTTGTATGTGGAGCCAAGCAGACTAAAGCTGTGAACAATCTCAATCTTTTCACCATCCATCATGATGCTGCCAATTGGTTCTGTGGTGAGGATCATTGTCTTCTTGATATTGAGCCTCAGTCCATACTGAAGGCTGCAGTCCTTGACCTTCTGCAGCAAGCATTTCCGGTCCTCCTCAGTTTCAGCGAGCAGGGCTGTGTGTGTCATCTGCATAATGCAGATTGTTGATAGATCTTCTACCAATCCTGATGCCACATTTCTCATAGAGCCCAGTCTCCCAAATAATCTGTTCTGTATATAAGGGATGGAGATAGGACACATCCCTGGTGTACTCCCATGGTTTTGAACCATGCAGTGTTTCCTTGCTCTGTTCTGACAATGCCTCTTGTTCCGATTATAGGTTTCGCATTAACATGATCAAGTGTTGTGGGATTCCCATTCTTCTCAGAGTCAGTCACAGTTTGTTATTATCAACACAGTCAAATGCCTTTACGTAATCAATGAAACAGAGATAGACATTCTTCTGGTTCCCTGCTTTCAGCTAAGATCCATCTAACATTAGCTACAATATCCCTAGTACCACAACTCCTTCTAAACCCAGCCAGGACTTCTGGCAGTTCTCTGCTGATGTGCTGTTGCGGTTGTTTTTGGATAATCTTCAGCAGAATATTGCTTGCCTGTGAAATCGATGATATTGTTCTATAGTTTCCACACTCTGTTGGGTCACACTTCTTTGGAATGTGAACAAATATAGATCTCTTCCAGTCAGTTGGCTAACTGTTTGTTCTCCAGATTTCTTTGAACAACTTGGCACATACAGGGCAACAGGACCCAAGACTGCCCAGAAATTGTTCACGGGATGCGTAGAGGGAACACAAAAGAGTCTTCACTGGTGAAGAAGTAAGCCAGCACAAAGGATCCTTCTAAATCCCTGCCCCGCCCTGCAGGTAAATGAGAAGGACACAAGGCTGTGTGGAAATCCTTGGGGTCTGAATGCCGAAACAATCTATACACCAGTTCTACAGGACACATCACATTCGCTTGCGAAACATTACCACTAAACTTAAAAGACACTTGTCACAGCATAAGAAATTGTCAGCAGCTGATGTGTTTGGAATCACAGAAGCCAAGAAAGCTTCAGATATAAGCTAACAGATCATGGGCTGGACAGTGGGAGATAGATGTTGAAGGGAGTGGGTAGAAGTGGATGGGTATCCTGGTGGATGGTGGAGCTGGAAAATAGGTGGGTCAAGACACTTAACTAATGGTTAACTCCACAATAAGGGATATATCTTTCACTTTTTTCTGTAAAGTGCTTGTCTGTTAGATACTTCTCTAAATCTGAATATTCAGATTAAGACAGCCTAGGAAGAAGGATTGGCCATCCACTTCGGAAATAGCAGGCCTCTGAAAACCTTATGTACAACAGAACACAAGTAGTCTACAGAAAGGGCAACTAAGGTAGAGCTTTCAAGTATGGAAATACAAAGGAAGAGCAACAGCTGTAAGCAGACACTAATGATTGGAACATGGAATGTGAGAACCATGAATGTAGGAAAATTTGATATTGTTAAGGAAGAAATGGAAAGAATAAATATTGAGAACTAGGCCTTGGTGAGATGAAATTGAATGGCATGGGGCAATTTGAGTCAGATGATCATATGATATATTACTCCGGAGATAAAAAGGTGAGGTGAGAAAAAATGGGGTTGCTTTCATCGTTATGTGTATGAATAATTGATTTAAAACCAATGGATTTTAGAAACTATTTTTCTCTGCACACTTTTAAAAAAAATTAGCTTTAACATAGATGAATGGGATCTTCTAAGACTCAAATCCCTATGCACATCCAAAAACTTCTCCAGTAGGGTAAAAAGGGAAGCCACTGACTGGG
>NW_006399753.1:42277818-42327510 GCF_000299155.1 Elephantulus edwardii
AAAACAGTTCTCTCCTTCATCTGTTTCAATGCAGTATACATTATTTATCCCCTCTTTTCTTAGTTTCCCCTCAACCTCAAAGTTGGTCTTGCTTTACAACAGTGGCGTTATGTAGTTTTTGTCTTTTTGTGACTGAGATCTTTTATTCAGCCTAACATCCTTCAGGGTCACCCATTTTGTGAAATAATTCATGGGTTCCTTGTTTTTCAATGCAGTGTAGTATTACAATGTGTGACTATACCACAGCTTCTCTATCCATTCATTTGTTGATGGGCACTTGGGTTGTTTCCAACTCTCGCTACTGTGAACAAAGCAGCAATAAATATGGGTGTGCATAAATCTGCTTGGGTGGCAGTTCTAATTTCTTTAGAGTATATTCCCAGTAGTGGAATTGCTGGGTCAAATGGTATTTCTTTTCCAACTCTTTGAGAAAGCGTCATACTGCCTTCCATAGTGGTTGCACCATTTTACACTCTCACCAACAGTGAATATGGGTTCCAGTTTCTCCACAACCTCACTAACATTTGTTATTTGCTGCTCTGTTGAATTTTGCTATTCTTACTGGGGTGAGATGATGTCTCAAAATTCTTTTTATTTGCATCTCTCTCAGAGCTAGGGATTTTGAACATTTCTTCATGTGTTTGTTTGCCATCTGACTGTCTTCTTTGGTGAAGTATCTGTTCATATCCTGTGCCCATTTTGCAACTGGGTTGTTTATCTTATTGTAGTGCTGGATTATTCTATAAATTCTTATGGATATAAGTCCCTTATCTGACATGTCATTACCAAATAATTTTTTCCCAGTCTGTGGCTTCCTTTTTAAACCTGTTGGAGAAGTTTCTTAATGTGCATAGAGGGATTTGATTCTTAGAAGGTCCCATTCATCTATTTTATCCTCTCCTGGTCGTAGGTTTTTCAGGATGCATGGAAGACTGTTTATATTGTGGATTAGGACTTCTAGAGTTCTTCTAAGCTTTTCTTTCAGGCAGTTTATAGTCCTTGATTTTAATCCTAAGTACTTGATCCACATTGAGTTGGTTTTTATGTATGGTGCGAGGTGTGGATCTTGCTTGAGTTTTCTGCAGATGGTTTTCCAATTTTGCAGAACGACTCTCATTTCCCCACTTAACGGATTTCATCTCTTTGTAAAAAAATCAGCTGACCTTAAGTATATGGGCTTATTTCTAGATTCTCAAATCTATTCCATTGATCTATGTGTCTGTCATTGTACCAGTACCACGTTGTCTTGCCCGCCACAGCAGTGTAATTGGGGAGTGAGATGCCTCCTACCTTGTTTCTCTTTTGAGGGGGTGCTTTGCTTATTCTGAGCCTTTTTCCATTCTAAGTGAAACTGGAGATTTCCTTTTCCGTCTCGTTGAAGAATGAAATTGCTATTTGTATTGCACAGCACTGAACATGTAAATTGCCTTTGACAGTATTGTCATTTTCACAATATTGAACCTTCCTATCCATGAGCAAGGTATATTCTTCCACTTCTCCGAGTCTCTCTTTGTTTCTTACAGTGATGTTTTTTTCAATTTTCTTTAAATAGATAGATCCTTTGTACTTCTGGTTAGATGTACTCCCAAGTATTTAATCTTGTGATTAGCTGTTGTGAAGGGTATTGTTTTTCTTAGCTCCATCTCTGTATTCCCTTTTCCAGTGTATAGAAATCCAATTGATTTTTTTATGTTGCTCTTATATCCTTCTACTTTTCTGAATGGGTCAATTATGTCAACAAGTTTTATTGATGAATCTTTAGAGTTTTCTAAGTAAGCTATCATATCATCTGCATAGAGAGATAATTTTACCTCCTCTTTGTCAATTTGGGTACCTCTTATTTCCTTCTATTATTGCTATCACTAAGACTTCCAATACAATATTGAATAGGAGAGGTGATAGTGGGCACCCTTGCCTAGTTCCTGTTCTCTAAGAGAACGCCTTTAACCTTTTCCATTGAGAACAATGTTGGCTTTCTGGTGTTCATATAGACTTTTTAGTATATTGAAGAAATTCCCCTCTAATCCTATTTTCTTGAGTATTTTAATCAGGAAAGGGTGTTGGATTTTGTCGAAGACCTTTTCTGCATCAATTGATAGGATCATGTGGTTCTTGTTCTTTGTTAATGTGATGAATTACAGTGATTGTTTTTCTTATGCTGAACCATCTTTGCACACCTGTTATGAATCCTACTTGGTTATGGTATTTTTTTTAATGTATCATTGTTTTCTATTGGCTAGGATTTTATTCAGGATTTTTGCATTTATGTTCATGAGAGATACTGGCCTATAGTATTCTATTTTGGTGGTTTCTTTACCTGGCTTTGGTATCCAGGATATGTTCACTTCATAGAATGAGTCTGGGAGAATTCCATCTTTTTCTATTTTCTGAAATAGTTTATATAGATATGATGACAGTTCTTTTCTGAATGTTTGATGAAATTCACTTGTAAAACCATCTTGTCCAGGGCTTTTTTCCCCCCCTGGAAGTTGATTTATTAGCTTTTCAATTTCTTCTTTTGCAATGAGTCTGTTCAGGTGTTCAATTTTAATTTGTGTCAGTTGAGGTATGTTGTGAATTTCTATTTGCCCATTTCCTATAGGTTTTCATATTTGTTTGAGTATATTTTTTCCATAATATTCCAATGTTAGCCCTTTTTATTTTAGTTGGTTCTGTTTTGACGCTGCCCATTTCATCTTTGATTAGAATTATTTGTCTTTTTCTTTGTTAGTTTTGCTAGTGGTTTCTCAATTAAATTGACCTTTTCATAGAACCAACTACTAGTTTTATTGATGGTTTCAATTGGTTTTTTTTGTTGTTGTTGTTTTGTTTTCTGCTTCATTTTTTTTTTCTGCTCTGATTTATATAATTTCAGTTTTTAAAGAAGGTGTCAGGTTTTCTTGTTCTTTTTCAGTTTGTTGGAGATGTTGGGTTAGAGAGTCAATGGCCATTTCCCCCTGTCTTTTGATGTGTTTGCTTATTGCTATAAATTGACCTCTGATTACTGCTTTTGCTGTTTCCCAGAGGTTTTGGTAAATGGTGTTTTAATTATCATTTGTTTCAAGAAACTTTTTAATTTTTTTATTTCTTCTAGTACCCACTCATGTTCAAGCAAGGTGTTTTTCAACTTCCAAATATATGATTTTTTTTCCTCCTTTATTATCTTATAATTAATTTCTAATTCTGTATCATTGTGGTCTGAGAAGATCCTTTGTGTTATTTCTATGTTTTTTAATTTATTGATGCTTGCCTTGTGACCTAAAATGTGATCTATTCTGGAGAATGTTCCATGTACATTGAAGAAGAAGGTATACTATGTTTCTTTTGGATGCATTAGCCCATAAATATCTATCAGGTTGAGTTGGTTTATTGTGTAATTTAAATCTTCAACAGCTTTGTTGAATTTTTTTTCCTGGTAGATCTATCTTTTCTTGAAAGTGGTGTACTGAAGTCTCCAACTACTAAAGTAGGGTTGTCTGTTTCCGTTTTTAGTTTTGTTATTGTTTGTTTTATATATTTTGCAAGTGTTTCATTTGGTGCATAGATATTTATTATTGTTATGTCCTCTTGTTATATTGACCCGTCAGCATTATGTAGTTACCTTCGTTGTCCTTTGTGATGGCTTTTGCATTGAAATTTATTTTATCAGAGATTAATATCACTACTCATGATTTTTTCTGGTTTCCATTTGTTTGGTATATTTCCCCCACCTTTTAAATATTTTTAGTCTTTATCTTAATTTTTCAGGTGTCTCTCTTGTAGACAGCATATTGATGGGTTTTGGTTTTTTAACAAATCTGCTACTCTTTTTCCCTTCAGTGGTGCATTCAAGAAAGTCACATTCAGTGTGATTATTGAGAGCAAGGTTTTATTGCTATCATTTTGTTGGGTTCTTTTTATTGTTGTTGCTAGTCACTTTTGTCTACAGAAAGCATCTGCTTTCTGTGCTACCTCTGTAAGAAGGACATCTCTCAGTGTTTCCTCCAATGCTGGTCTTGTTTTTACAAACTCCCTTAGGTTCTGTTTTTCTGGGAATATCTTGATCTTTTCTTTGTATTTGGTGCACAGCTTTGAATGTTTGATATTTGTCATTCCACTGTCTTCTTGCTTGCATGGTTTCTGCTGAGAAATTGGCACTTAATCTTATCTATCTGTGTTATGCAGATGACAAAACCCTGCTTGCTGAAACTGAAGAGGACCTCATGCACTTGCTGCAGAGGGTCAAGGACTGCAGCCTTCAGTATGGACTGAGGCTTAATGTCAAGAAGACAAAGATTCTCACGACTGGACCTATTGGTAGCATCAGAATGGATGGCGAAGAGATTGAGATTGTTCACAGCTTCAGTTTGCTCGGCTCCACAGTCAACACTCTTGGCATAGATAGATACCTTGAAATACTCTATTCATCACTATTGGAAAATAGTTTATTTTTAACATTTTATACAGTTTAAGTTATATTCTGAGAAGGCTGTGAGATGCATTAGACTATCAGAATTATTCACAATCAAAATGTTGCTTTAGAGCTTTGTTCTCCCCGTGCCCCCTTACCCCTATGCTTTCTTTTGTCTTCTTATTTTTATACTAACCCTGTATGAAAGGAGAAATTTACTGATCCTCAAAGAACAAAATTTAGCTTTAGTAGTTTTCATCTTAATGGCAGAAAAGGGAACAAGTAAAGCACCAAGAGTATTTAATATCTATATTATTTTTAAACAGATGGTTATGTGCAGAACTTTCAAAGATACTGTGTATTTTATTTTGTACCAATGTCAAGATTTCAGGGTATCTATTAATTTTACATATGCCAGTACCAATTGGTTGAAAGTTGTGTTTTGTTTTTTTTCTAAATACTGTTTTTGAGTTGTGCATAAATTATTAATAGTGTTTAGTTTTAGTTGATTCCTGGTTATAAACATTCCAATCAGACGTACAGTTCTGCTGAGTCTGTGCCTGGATCTGGACTTTCTCATCCTAGTTGAGTTATCATACATAGACCAAATGCATCTTTCAGGAAGCTTCCAGGCACTCCCAAACAGACACTGGTTTCAATAAACTACTAGGGTGGAAATATATTATTATAATAAATTTACTAGTTAATTAATGAACATCAATGGGTCTAATACATGTATTAGACCAAGGATTCTCTTAGATTCTAGAGATAGAGAAGATACTCCCAAAGATGGTAACTCCAAATGTAAATTTTTGCAGGGATTTTTACTGCATTTATTTTATCTATTAATTAGTTTGCTGGACAGCCATGTACCTTGTAACTGTCCCCAGAAGCTTAAATATTCCAGTTGACAATATGAGGCCAGAAGATGTTAAGAGCTTAGTTCCTCCTTGATATTTGGCCTGGAAGATGTTAATATTTCAGTATTTTTGTTGTTGTTATGTGCCATCGAGTCACCTGTGACTCACAGCGACCCTATGTACAACAACCCTAAACCCTGCTCTATCCTGTGCCAATCTCATTGTCTCCAATACACTTACCACAATTACTCCAGTCACTGAATCAATTCACCTCATAGAGCATCTTCCTCTCCTGTGCTGTCCCTCTACCCTCCCAAGCATGATGTTCTTACAACATGTCAAAAGTATGTCAGACGAAGCTTCAGAATCTTTGCCTCCAAAGAGAACTTGGTTTAACCTTCTCCAGGATGAAACTGTTTGTTTTCTTTGCAGTTCATTGTATATTCAATACTCTTCTCCAGCACCACAGCTCAAAGGTGTCAATTCTCTTTCTGTCCTTCCTAGTCATTGTCCAACTTTCTCATGCAAAGCAAGTGACTGCAAAGATGATGGCCTGTATGGGGAGCATCTTAGTGTCTTAGAGTGACAACATTGCTCTTCAGTACTTTGGAGAGGTCCCTAATAGCAGACTTTTCCATCGAAATATATCTTTTCATTTCGTGGCTGCTGGTGCCAAGAGTGTTGACTGTGGAGTCAAACAAACTTAAGCTGTTAACAATCTCAATCTCTTCACCATCTATTCTGATGCTGCCAATTGGCCCAGTGGTGAGAATCTTTGTCTTCTTGATATTGAGGCTCAATCCATATTGAAGGCTACAGTCCTGACCACCTGCAGCAAGCGCTTCAGATCCTCTTCAGTTTCAGCAAGCAGAGTTGTGTCATCTGCATAATACAGATTGTTGATAAATCTACCAATACTGATGCCACACTTCTCCTCATACAGTCCAGTTTCCTGGCTAATCTATTCTGCATATAGGTTGAAAAAGTATGAAGATAGGACACATTCCTGGCATACACCCTTCCCAATTTTGAACCATGCAGTGTTTCCTTGCTCTGTTGTAAAGACTGCCTCCTGGTCCAAGTAGAGATTTCACTTTAGCACGGGAATATTTCAATAAAATATAAAATTGTTTCATACCACATTAATGGATTAATCACCAGTCTTCTGCAGGATAAGTAAAACCCACCCACATTACTAAGGGGGTAATCAGTTGTTTTAACTCAGAAGATTATAGATTGGAATCCTGAGGGTTATATACAATTTCTTTAATCAACATTGTTATTGAATCCAAACTGACCCAAAGCACTGACTCTGCAGCAGGTGTCAAGGATGGTAAATCACATGGGAGGATATTTCTCATCTCTCTCCCATGAGCAGTTGATAGACTCAAACTTTGTGCGTTTAGTTGGCAGCACAATTCCTTACTGCACTGTTGTTGTTGAGGGTTGTCGAGTTGGAACCAACTCATAGGTGACCCATCAACAGGTTTTCAGAGGCATTGCATTGCACAAGAGGAGAATGCTCGGCTTTTTCTCACAGAGCAGCTGATGGATTCAAACCATGTGCTTTTGGGATTGCAGAACAGCTTCTTACCAAGAGGCCACCAGAGTTTTGCGGAGCCCTGAGTGTACATCTTTAAAGACACTACGGCAGAGACTCAATACCAAACTCTTTGTAGTGGGAAGGACACCAGTATTGGGTGGGCTATTAAATTCCCTATTAATAAATATTTTTGTGACCTCAGTAAAGCCAACTCACATTTCTAGTGCTTAGATTCTTCACTTACACCAAGATGTGATCAGATAAATAATATCAGATATCCCCTTCAGCACTAAGTTTTTAAGATTCCATGTTTTTGAGGTATTATAAGAAGATCTTGTTTTAACTTTGCAATAATGTTGAGAAGATAAAACTTCATTTAGTAAGCATCTGTTCCATGATGTATCATCTTTAAGTTTTGAATAATTATTGAAAGTTATGATTAAAGTTAAAGTAAGTGAATTAGTTAATTCCAACACATAAAAAACTCCTTTCAGAAATTTTTAAAAACCACTCAACCTCGTTGCTGGCAAGTGTTTTATGACTCATAGCAAGCCTCTGTTGAATTTCTGAGACTATAAATGTACTTTTTTAGTTTTTATTTTATATTGGTTTGTATATAAAGTTCATAGACATTGTGTTTCACACTATTCTCCTTTTGCATATGTTTCATACAATCATTCCTATTCATTATGTTTTATAAAATTAATCACCATTGAGTTATTAATCACCATTGAGTTATGTCCACCATTACTCTCTCATTCCAAATCTCTGCTGAATCTTTCCAGTTTTCTTTACCCTCTCCCTTCCCCCACCAAATTATGTGACCCTATGATATACCTCCTGCCCATTCTCACCCTTCTTCTTCCACCCCTTTTTCCCCTGGACCCCCATACACTTTTTACTAGTTGTTGTTCATTGCTGTTGAGTCGAGGACGACTCATAGCAACCCTATGAACAAAAGGCCTGAAGACTTTTTTATAACTATTGTCTTTTCTCCAGGTTCATATCAGAGGCATGTGTTTCCAGAGGCATGTAGGAAATGGATGCCACTCCTGCTTCCAGACCCATCTTAAAACTGGGAGCTCCACCAAACACTGTCCACCATGGACAGCCGTTATGACATTTGACCCCTCAATGGCACAAGCTTCAGTTTTACAGCAAACCCAGATTACCTTAGTATAGCAAATTGAAAGAAGAGTGCTGTACAACTTAGAAGAATGTTCCTCCAGAATGAAATAACAATAGCAATAGCAGTAGGTAATAGGCCCTCAGGCCCAGCCATCAGGTAAATACAGGGCCCTCACAAAGTTTTCAGAGGCATGTGGTTTAGGAAGTGGATGCCGCTCCTGCTTCCAAACCTGAATCAATCTGGGAGATCAAATAAACACTGCACATGATGGGTAACCAATTATGATGCTTGACACACCTATGACACAGTTATCATCATCGCATCATTCCAGGTTACTTCAGTAGAGCAAATAGACTGATCTTAAAATTATTTCTATTTGTACAATAATGGTCTTATGCAGTATTTGTCCTTATGAGATTGAGTTGGTTCAGTATAATGTTCCAGTCATTTTTGGATCATTTTCAGCAAGACCATGCTTGCATGTGACATTAATGATATTATTCTATAATTCCTGCATGCTGTCAGTTCAACTTTTTCTTTTTTAAATAGGAATATATATGAATCTCTTCCAGTCAGTTGGCTGGGTAGTTGTCTTCCAGATTTCTTGGCACAACTTGGTGAGTTTGTCCAGCACAGCATCTCTTTATTGAAATATGTAAACTGGTAGACAATCAATTTCTGGGACCTTGTTTATTGCCCGTTCTTTCAGCAGAGCTTAAACTTCCTCCTTCATCACCACAGGCTCTTGATCATATGCTGTTTCATTAAATTCTTCTATGTCAGCAAATTTGTTTGGTACAGTGACTCTATACTCATTCCATCTTCTTTTACTGCTTCCAGGATTATTTAATATTCTGCCAAAAGCATCCTTAAGTACTGCAACTCAAGGCTTGAATTTGTTCTT
The DNA here is from genome assembly GCF_000299155.1 of Elephantulus edwardii. NCBI lineage: Eukaryota > Metazoa > Chordata > Mammalia > Macroscelidea > Macroscelididae > Elephantulus > Elephantulus edwardii. The sequence continues at coordinate 42,286,645 of NW_006399753.1, forward strand.
CAGTACCTTTAGCTTGCCACGCAAGTTCAGCCCTTTTGATTTTCCAACTCCAACTCTTTGCACATTTCATTATTATATTTTGCTTTGTCTTCCTGTGCTGTCCTTTGAAATCTTCTCTGCAGCTTCTTAATTTCTTGATTTCTTCTCTTTGCTTTGGCTTCTCAGCATTCTAGTGCAATATTTAGTGTCTCTTCTGACATCCATCTTGGTCTTTTCTTCCTCTTCTGCCTTTGTAATGACATTTTGAATTCTTCCTGCATGATATTTTTTATTCCCTCCTTCAGTTCATCAGGTCTTTGCTCATTAGTGTTTAAGCCCTCAAATTTATTCCTTAGATGGTTTTGATATTCAGGTGGGTTAGACTTAAGGTCAAATATCTGTTCCTGATGATACATAATAGTAACAGTGTTTATATATCTCTATCTCTAACGATAGAGAGATAGATGATAGATAGATAGACAGATATAGAGATAATGATATATATACCTATACATACATATCTATACATGGCATATATATACATGCACACATAACACTTCAATTATACAACAATATTAAAATCACAGAAGATGACATGAAAAAATATTACTAAGTCTTTCAAATTATATTTATGTAACATAACTATTTCTAAATAAGTATTAACTTCAAAATACTATTGGATTAATATTAATAGTGGAGTGGAAGGCCTTTGTGTTAGTTCTGTAGTTTGATATGATGTTGTTGTTATGTGCCGTCGAGTAGCCTGCGACTCATAGTGACCCTATGTACAACAGCCCTAAACTCCGCCCTGTCCTGTGCCAATCGCACTGTCTCTGACACTCCCATCCCAATTATCCCAGTCACTGAATCAATCCACCTCATAGAGGGCCTTCCCCTCCCTCCTGCACTGTCCCTCCACCGTCCCAAGCATGATGTCCCTCTCTAAGGACCGGTCTTTATGATGCCCATGTTTAAACATTTATGACTCTTGCAATTGAATTGAGAGGATTTAGCAGTAGAATTAAAGGATCTTCACCAGCATAGAAGAAGTAAGAGAATGTATGTAGAACGTCCATCAAGCCAGAGATTCTTGCAACAGCCAGACAAGGGAGCAGCAGCCATAGAAGCCACAGCAGAGAACCAGAGACCTGACATGAGATGAAGCAGACCTTGAGACTGCTTTGCCATGGAACCAAAGCTATAAGCCTTTTTACCCACATTTGCTGGAGGACTTAGAGGGCAGGGGAGAGCCATAATAAGCATGACTGAGAGCTTTATAACCTTGCTCTAAAGCACAAGGCTCAAGGCTGAGGCACCTGCAAGCATGTTTTGGAAGCAATCCTGACTGTACTGTTAATAACCTGAATTATAACTTCTTGATTTCCCTAATATGATTCTGTGTGGTCTGTGAGCTATCACATTGGATTTAAAACCCATTAAAGCAGTCAGATTGAGTAGAAAGAGGTGCAGGAACGTGGGGGGACATGTCTGACCTTGTGGGAATTGGTTTTGTGTTGTTAATGTATTGTGAAGTTGATAAAGGTCAGATATGGCTATTTCGTTCATGACCCCTGCTCTTTTACAGTTACTTGTTAAAATCTTAAATTCTATCACTAAGATTAGCCAATAACGTTACATAAAATCACATGAAAATGCACACTTTTTATGCAAATAAAACATTGAAGCTCTAGTTGGTTGACAAGACATCATTTTACAAAGGTCCTTTTTGGAATGTTGTTGAGAAACATGTCAGTTCATGAATTTCTGTCTACAAATTTTCCCAGTGGCCTTGGTAATATAAATCTAAAAAAAAAAAATACACGTATGTGAGAAAGTTGTATTGTCCTAGATGAAGGCTATTAAAGAGGTCTGTCGGCAGACAGTAATTCTGCATGAAGTGACAGTATCAGGTAAAAATAACTTAGTTCAACATGACCACACCTGTGACTTCAGTATATTTTCTAATCAAATGCCATTCATGTTCATAATTGACAGGAGGGAGAGACTGTATTAAAAGTCTTAAAACAGTTGTATTTTTTTTTTATTCTTTCATCTCTAAGGTAAAATTGGACAACTGAAGGAACAATGATAATTATATTTCATTTCTTTTTAGAATAAATGCTCATGCCGATGCTTCAGTAGATGAATTATATAAACTTTCTTTTGAGTTCTCTTTTTTCACCTTCAATAAACTTTATACTGGGTAAAACCTTGGAATGGTCCAAAACAATCTTGGGAGGAAGTATAGAGAAGAGACTAAGTTTATCTTCTGTAATTATATTGACTAAGCTTGTAAATGCACATTGAGAGCCTAGTGAAAGGAGAATTTACTGCTGCTAACTTCTGAATACCCTAGTAGCTATTATAATTGTAAGCAGCCAAAATAAATTCCAAAGGCTTAAACTTGATAGAATTTTTGACTGGAGATTGGAAAGAGATGAATCTTGGGGAGATAGAAATTTGCCTTCCAAGTTTCTGATATGTGATCAAGACTAGGATATTTAGAGAAACCCTGGATTTAATAAATTTGATATTCACATCACATCAGAGGTCCAAGACCAGAAATCAACTCACTAAAGTCATATAAATACAATTTTCTCCAAGAACTTATAATCTGCTTGAATTTTTCCCAATTCCACACCCATACTAAGGGGTTCTTATTTATTGTTATAATAGGACAGAAATTGGATTCAAATATATCTCCTTTATTTTCATTTTCTAAAAATAATTAGCTGAAATTCTGATTTTGTGTGACAAGAAAGGGTCAAAGTGTAAATGTACAGTTTAGAATTCTTTCCCCAACCTTCAGCTTACATATGTATTTAATAGCAATATTCTTTTATCACCGTAAATATACACGATGTCTGACAAATCAAAAGAGACATAAACCTGCTCTAACAATGCTTTTGAAAATTACCATGTAATGCATGGGGGCTGCCTATAGTAAAGAAAGATAAAATCAGGGCAGATCATAGCTAGTGCTCTAAATAACTAGCCTACTATTTGCATACTTAATCTGCTTTTCTAGTAAAATGTATCTGCTTGTTTCTATAGGTACTTCCACCCTGGTGCCATGGGGTCGTTTTAATTCCTGAAGGGTGGGTGTGTTAACGTGCACATATTGATATCCCAGTCCACAACAGGCAGTTGGCGGTCTGGACAGATGACATAGCCAAGCTGGGACGCAAAAGAGCAGACAAGAAGTAGTCTGTCTTCCTAACACAGGACTATTTCCAATGGACAACCACCCAAGAAGAAGAAGAAGAAAGGAAAAACATCCTGATTGATTTTTAGTAGATCAAAGAAATGACTCTTGTTATTTTTTATGACCTTTGTCCCGTATTTTGTCTTTCTTGGAAAAGACACAGCACAGCATAACACTGTTAAGCCTACCAGATAAGTTTTCAAAAGCTAAGCAAAACAGAGCAATGAAGGTCAGGATTTAGGTTAGAAATATGTTCTATACATTCAGCATTTCAAGTAAAAATATGTGTCTCAAATGAAAACAACTCAAGCTCTAACCATATACATTCACTTCATTAAATATTGAAACAGAAGTACTGAGCAGAATTCTGTTTTCAGTCCTCTTGATATATTGAACTAAAACCTCTACACCTTTTCTTATGTGTTATTTCATTCTTGGGTAATAAATTGGGTTTTAAAATGCAGGAATAATTGGTCCATTATTTTTACCTGATTCTTGTGTCCCATATGCAATCACTGACTTGCAGTTCTTGAAAAGGGTTACTTGTGCATGAAACCAACAGAAACTACATACAGTATTTCACATAATTACATAATTTTATCAGCTCTAGCTGCCTAGGGTAAGGAGTTGCACTGGCAATTCAAAGACAGTCAGTTCAAATCCACCAGCTTCTTCCCAGGAGACAGATGGACAGTTGCCTCTTATGCTACTTAGAGCCTCCGAAAACCCAGTGGAGGGACAGCAATGAATTAATTTCAGCTCAAGAGCATATAACAAAAAATAAGAACACATACAAAGTGAGGTTTTCCAATGTTTAGTCCACAGTACATCTGATTCAAATGACAATTATACATGCTGTACATACTTTTCATGATACCACAGGTGATTACACTTTACTTGGTTAGTCAACACATGAATAACATGTCGTATTTCTATTCATTATCAGCTTTCATTTTCGTCTACAGGTAAAAGAACGTGCTGAACCAGAACACGTTTGTAGGCTGTTCTCTCACGCTGTTCTTTTAGATGTCCTGATCACTGTGACACTGCATGACATGTCTGTTACTCTGAAAAGGATTCTCAACAAACAAGTAAACTACAAAACAGCCCCAGGGTTTTGTCTAACTTGCAAAACAGGGATCTGGCACCTCATGGAATAGTTGTTGAGGCTAGGTGATCCCAAAAGACATATGCCAGCCATATGCTTTTCCTTACCAAAGTCTCCTCACTTGATGATGAATACCTTGGACATCTTGTTTGTATGTAGATTTTAAATCAGTGCTTTTGGGGCAAATAATGAGGTTCTGCCTCTGTACCAGCTCCTAAGTGATACTGATGCTGTTACTTTAGGAATCACATTTTGGGAAGCAAAACAATATAGTGCTACATTAGAATTTGCAGTGGGAACAACTCTTGCAGTGTTGACATGTCCCCTAACTATCTCATTATCAAGCAACGGCATGTAAGCTGTAATTTATAGGATTTCTCTCACTACTTTGCAATATCACTTTTGGTTCTAGGCTATTTCTTTAAAGACAAGGGAAACAGGTAAAAAGTAAAACATGATATCCCAAGATGACTGATTTATGTGGAAACTCATAAACAGAGCACTTGAAATAGATGATTGATTTCATGTATTTCAAGCATTATTTTTTAACAAAGTGTTTACTTTTGCACTTGTATGCAGATTTAAACAAATGTAGGAAATGCCTCATAAAAAATATTCACTTAGTAAGACATTGTGCCAGTATCATTCCTAATTTATCAGGAGACGTTGTAATTTCCTTGTCCTGTTTTGCTTTGTTGCATCTTCACTTTTCCACTGGGTTCCCATGAGTCCAAGAAGATTTACTCACAGAGATGCTGTTAAAATGTAATAGAAGAGAACTAAGTGCCTCTCACAGGAATCAGACCTGTGACCTTGGTCTCATTAGCACAGTGCTCTGCCCACACATCTGTAGTTACCTAAGCTAAGGAAGATAAATGTCTCTTCCTCCTTCCTCCAGTTACTGAAGATGTTTCAAATGCTCCCACTGGACTATTGAGCTGTATTTGCTTAGTGTATCTGCCAGCTTATTTCAGACCTTACAATTTATTGGTGTATTCTGTCAAAGCACAGACTTATCCTGGTAAATCAAAGCAGCTTTTTGGACAGGATTCCCAGTAAACTAGGTAAGTGGGGATTGAAATCTTAGGAGAGTCAGAGAATAGTCCAGAAATACATTTATAAATTGTAGACAGTTGTGTCTCATCCTCTCTACTCTGACAGACCAAGTTACATCATTTTTTTTTAATTTAACTATGGCCAAAACATACCTTTCTTTTTTTTTTTTTTATTACGAAACTGTCCAAGTTCAGTGGGAAGTCACAAAATAAATTACAACCGATTTCTTTGCATAGTTAATCTCTCAGAACAGCCAGGCGATTTTGGACTACAGTTTATTCTGTGAGATTGCTGTAATAGAAGGGATATGCATTTGGCTTTGAATGAGGAAGACATTTTATTGTCCTGAGCCACACTTTGGGATCTACTGACTCCCAGGTTCACATTCTTCCTGGAAACAATTTGCAAATATGGAGATTAAGTTTTCATTCTCTAATTATTTTTCTCTTAAACTAGGCCTCACTAGTCTGGTTTATCAGATAGAACCAAGTATCTACAAATCATTTTCCACGGAGTCCATTTTTTTTTAAAAGCATCAAATTGGGTATTCAAAATGTCATTATACACATGTGGTATTATTTTATGCAGAACAGACTTCCAAAATGCACCAAACAGTCTTGATTAAAATGGAAACATTTTCAATAATCCTAGAGTATAAAATTAAATGGAATAAGTCTGAAGTAATACAAGTCAACCGAAACAGCTTGAAAGCTGTTTTTCTCATTTCCCTCTACTTTGTCCCCTGAAGAGTATAAAATTCTTAGGAGTGTATTAATGGGAGACTGAGTGGTCCCTTGAGAATCCCAAGCCTTCCTCTCTAACCTAGTGGTGTGATCTGAGTCAGTCCCACTGTCCATCGTGAGCATTCTCTCCTCAATGCCTTTGCTCTTGAGACATATCCCTTTCCCTGCACTCAATTAGGATTTTCCAAACATGTATGTTGCTGTTATTGTTGTTGTTTCATTGAATTGGGCATGACTCATAGAGGAACCTTCCTACTTTAAGAGGAAGTAGACCACATGGGTGTAGATTGCTCGTATAGACTGGGAAAATGTCTACTGTGATGGGGTATGAGCTGATATATTGCTTAATAGCATCCCTGAACTTCCTGTCATTCAATATCAGTAGAATAACCCTAATACCTTACCCACCACTTTTACCTGGAAAATCAATACTTCCTGACTTTACAGATATTCCAGGGACCAAATTTGCCACTAGCTGAAAAAATATTATCCTAAGTCTTTCCCAAAGTTAGCCAGTTTGCTGTGATCAACAGTCAAATGCCTTTGCATAATCAATGAAACACAGATGGTAAAATCCATCAGACATTGGTGATAATATCTCTAGGGCCTCTTCTAGACCTGGTTTGTATTTCTGATAGTTCTCTCTGTATTGTTCCAACAATTTTTGAATAATCATCAGCAGGATTTTGCTTGCATCTGATATTTGTGATATTGCTTGATAATTTCCACAGTCTGTTGGATTGACATTTTTTGGGAGTGGGAATAAATATGGATCTTGTTCAGTCAGGTGCCTAGGTAATTGTCCTCTAGATTCCTTGGCAGATCTAGGGCAGTATCTCTTGAAATATGTCAATGGTACGCCATCAATTTTAGCTTGCTTGGCTCTACAATAAACACTATTGACCCCAGAAGTCAGGAAATCAAAAGATGAATTATATTAGAGAAATCTCATGCCAGAGAATTCTCCAAAGTGCTAAAGAGCAATAATGTCAGTCTAGAGATAAAGATTCTCCTGATTCAGACAATGGTTTTTACAATTACTAGTTATTCACCAGGGAGCTGGACTTTGAGTTGTGGTGCTGGAGAAGATTATTGAACATACCATAGACTGCAAAGAAAACAAACGGGTCTGGCCTGGAGAGGGTGAAAGCAAGCTGCTCCTTAGAGGTAAGGTTTTCGAAGCTCCGTCTCACATACTTTGGGCATGTGGCCAAGAGAGACCACTCCTTGGGGAAGGATATCATGTTCAGAAATGTGGAGGGACAGTGCAAGAGAAGATGACCCAGGATGAGATAGATTGACACATTAACTGAGATAATGGAGGAAGGTGTGTTGGAGACAATGAGACTGGCTCATGACAGGACAGGGTTCAGAGTTTTGTACCTAGAGTTGTTATTTGTCACAGATGACTTGATGACACACAACAACAACAAGTCTTTTCTATTGTTTATGCTCAGATACCATCCGCACTATGAAGCCTTATATGGCCTTATATTTATTTATTTATATTAGAAAAATTGAATAGCATATATGTTATGTTCTCATGGCGACAAAGGAAGTAATATAGAATTATTTTGAAAATAATTTTTGAAAAATATATGGTTTGGTGGGGGTTTTTGTGCCCTCTTAGTGATGTCAACTGATAGCAACACCGTATGTCATAGTAGAACTGTCCTATAGGATTTCTTAGGCTATAAATCTTTATAGAAGAAGATAGCCACCCTTTTCTCCCACAGACCAGCTGATGAGTTCAAACCACTGATCACTAGATCAGTGTAAGTGGTTAGAACTGAATAAGCACTGTCTCCAAGTCTCTTCTCTTTAGAGATAATCATAGTTAACCTGATGGATGTTTGCAGCTAGCTGGAACTGACTTAGTGACAGTTAATGAGTGAGTGAGAGTTGGCCTACGTTATTTTATATTATTCTTGATTTTTTTTTTGTCAAATATTCTTTCTCCTACACTAAATTAATATCTTGAGATCATGAACACTTTCCTGCTGGTATTGTCCTTATTCCTCACTGAATGTTAGAGAAGTTGTAGACAACTTGCATGCTCATCACTAGAGCAATGGGTAAGGTAACAATGAAATGCATATGAAGATGGACAATTGGCTCAACTTTCTTTGTGATAGATTACACACCCTTACTTTCCTGCTTTTAAATGATATTTGAATCCTTGCAATCTCATATTCGGTGAAACAACACCCTAAAAACAGAACTAACATATTAGGAAAAGCCTAAATCATGCACTAGCACTACCAAGAAACACTAACAAAGTAAATGGGGGAAAAGCCCAACTTCTCACTGTTGTCCAGTCAGAAATAATTAATAGCTGACCCTTCAAAGGGTTTTCAGAGTCTATTAATCACAACTGTCCATCTTTCTCCCACAGAAAACCTAGTGGATCTAAAGAGCCAGAAGAGCATTCTGTGTTAGCAGTGCAACTCTCTACAGACTATGACACTAGAGCCCCTTCTAATATAGGCTATTATTGTTTTAATGTATTTACTAATCATTAGGTGCCATTGAATGGGTTCTAACTCATAGGGACCCAATGCACAACAGACCAAACTGATCAACCCCGCCTCATCCTTACAATCCCTACTGTATGTTAGTTTGTTGTAAAACAGTACTGTTAAAAATAAAATCCTAACAAATGACAAAATACTGAAATAAATGCAAGGCTTTATTTTAATAATTTGGAAGTAGAATGATGAAAGGACATGTAAAGGAGAATTGCGGCTCCTGAATTTGAAGATAAGAACAAAACACAGAAGACTGCAGAGAATGATAAAGGTGTGCTTACAAAAGAGATAATAAAGGGAAGACCAGAGGAAGCACTTGGGATACATAGGCATGGCAGACACTGCTATAGACCTCCAGGCTGGTGTCCTCCAGTTCTGCTCATGCACATTGTGGTCATAATCAGTGGCTCTTATTTGGTGGGCATAAACGTTTAAAACCTGGGAAAATGGCTTATGAGGCAATGCCACTTCTTTGCTACACTGATCTCATTCCCCTATTTACCCTTTGCCTATGAGCTACTTTCCATTACACTGACAGACTGTGTATTCAGCAGCATGGATAGGTTTCAAAAACATAATCCTGTGATGAAAGTTAAAAAACAGCAGGGAATTTATTGTACAATAATTCTTATGTAAATTAAAACGCAAAGAGTGCACAACATATTTGACAAGGATGCCTGCATACTTAAGATTCTCTCAAACACATTAGACAAGGTAAGTGGTGTCTTTTGAGATGGAATAGAATTGAGGTGAAGGCACAGACAAGAGTGTGAAAACAAAGTAAAACAGGAGGGAGATCTTGTAAAAAAACTGATGAGCACAAAGTGCTATGTACATTGAGCATAATTAACCACTGTACCTAAGAACAACAACAACAACTAATATGTCTGTTTTTTACTAGTGAAGCTCTGAAGAAGATAGAGGTAATCTGCCTAAATCATTCATCTCCTGCTTGTAAAATGGTTATCTCTAATAGGGATTTTATAGCCCATTCAAATTGATTCAAGGTTCTATTGTATCCCAAGCGCTTTACTCTGTGCTAGGAATTCCACTTACACCTTTTAAAGTTGAATTGCATGTGTCTCATGCATTTGGTCTTTCTCAGGGTGTGATCCATATGACCCCAGAAACAGGGTCAGTGTGGTCTATTCTTTGTGAATTCTTTGTGAGGGCAATACATTGCCTCTGCTTCTAATGCCTTCTACTATACTTAGCACATGGATGAGTTTTTTTGCCTTGGGTTTCTTAGCAGCTTGTTGCCACACTTGTTTTTAGTTGAGGTTGCTCACAGCAACACTATGAACAGCCCTCTGGAAACCTGTCCTTTCCTGTGCCATCCTCATCATCTCTGAGACACTAGAGCCCATGCTGAAGTCAGTGTCAATCCATCTGAGATTCTTCCTCTCCTTGGCTCACCCTCCATCCTTCCAAGCATGATGTCCATTTTCGAGGAATAGCCTCACTCTACAATGTTTCAATTGTCAAGTTGTTATAAAGTTCCTCCAAGTTCCCACTTTCCTCCTGCATTTGGCTTGTGACATTTGGAATTAGGAGAGAATCCTCAGGGGCCATGTGAAAGTTTATCATGGGTTGGGAGACCTATCAGATCTCCAGCTCTGGATTATTTTCTGTCTCATTATGTACCTCTCTCTCTCTCTCTCTCTCTCCCTTCTATCTTATCTCCTTTTAGGTCACATCTGACCTAAAGTTTCCTTCATCCTAAAAATGCTATCCTTCTTCATGCTTTCCTCCATAAAGCCAAAGTTAAGTTTCCTAATTCTCCAGCTCATCATGATAAAATCTATGAAAAGATATTCTCTCTACTCACTTCATTTTCCGTATCAGAATGTAAGAAAGAAAGCATATTGTGTCCACTGAGATCATACAAGCTTCTAGAATAACCTTTGACCCGTGTAGTAGTAGTTGTTGTTTGGAGAAACCATCCTGGTAACTCTGACCCATAACAACACAATGTACAATGGACTTGAACCCTGTCCTATCCTGTATTATCCTCACCATCTCTGATAAACTCAAATCCATTGTTACAGCCATTGTGTTAATCTATATTATTAAGAATTTTCCTCTTTTCCTTGGTCCCTCCTTTCCCAGGATGACTCTTTCCAAGGACCTGTCACTTCTGATAAGATACCTAAAGTATGTGAGATGAATTTTCACTATTTTCCCCCTGAGAAACACCCTGGGTGTGCCTTGTCCAACTAAAATATTATTTTTCCTTTTAATAGTCCACAGGCTATTTTGTATTCTTCCCCATCACCAAATCTCAAGGCAACCATTGTTCTTCTGCCAGCCTATTCATTGTTCAATTTTCAGTTGCATGAGAAGTAATTAAAATACCATGGTGTGGATTAGATGCATTGTAATTTTTAAACCAACTTTTTGCTCTTTAGCACTTTGGAGAGGTCCTTTAGAGCAGCTTTTTCCAAGGGATACATCTTTTGATTTCTTGACTGCTGCTACCTTGATTGTTGATTGCAGATCCGAGTAAAATGCAATAGTTGACAACTTCAATCTTTTCTTTATCTATTATGATAACCCAGTGATAAGGATTTTTGTCATCTCAATGTTGAAATGTAATCCATATTGAAGGTGGTATTATTTGATCTTCTGTGGCAAATATTTCAAGTTTTCTTCACTTTCAACATGCAAAGTAGTGTCATCTGCATAGCACAGGTTGTTGATGAGAATTCTTCCAATCTTAATACCATATTCTTCTTCATAGAGTCCAGCTTTTCAATTATTTGCTCAGCATACAGATTGAATAGGTACAGAAAAAGGATGTAGCCCTGACACATATCTTTTCTGATTTTAAGTCTTGTAGTGTTTCCTTGTTCTGTTCATACAACTTCTTCTTGGTCCAGGTATAGGTTTTACATAAGCACGTTTAAATATTCTGAAATTTGCATTTTTGTCAATGTTAGCTACAATTTCTTATGATTTATTCAGTCAAGAGCCTTTGTAAAGTCACTAAAACACAAATAACCATCCTTCTGGTAGTCTTCACTTTCAGGCAAGATCCATCTGACATCAGCAATTATATCCCTCTTATTCTTGCCTCTTCTGGATCCAGGTTGGATTTCTGGTAGTTCTCTGTCAATGTACTGTTAAGTTATTTTTTAATAATCATTAGAAAGATTTTGCTTATATGTGACATTAAAGGTACTAGTCAATAATTTTGACATTCTATTGGTTTTATTTTTTTTTTTAGGGGAAAGGAACAAATATGGATCTTTTCCAGTCACTTGACCAGGTAGCTGTATTCCAAATTTGTTGATAGTGTCTACAGAACATATCCAGGGCTGCATTTGTTAGTTGAAACATGCCAATTGATATAATATCAATTCCTAGACCTTATTTTTTGTCATTGCTTCAGTGCAGCTTAACATTTTCATTCAAAACCATTGGTTCTTGTTCATATATGGTTGTTGTTGTTTGTTGTTATATGCCATCCAGTTGCCTGAGAACTTATAGCAACCCTATGTTCAATGGCCTTAAACCCTGGTTTGTCCTGTGCCTATGCCATTTTCTCTGACACACCCATCCCCATTACCCTAGTCACTAAATCAATCCATCTCATTGAGGGTCTTCCTCTCCTGAGCTGTCCCCCCAACCTCCCAAGCATGACTTCCCTCTTCAAGGTCTGATCTCACTTTGCAAAATGTATGAAGCATGTCAGACGAAGCTTCAGAATCCTTGCCTCCAAGGAGCAGCCTCACTTCACCCTCTCCAGGATGAATTTGTTTGTTTTCCTGGAGTCCATGGTATATTCAATACCCTTCTCCAGCACCACAGCTCAAAGGCATCAATTTTTTTCTTTTCCTATCATTCCTAGTTATTGTCCAGCTCTCTGATGCATAGCAAGAATTGCAAAGATCGTGGCCTGTATCAGGCAAGTTTTCTTTAGTCTCCAGACTGACATCATTGCTCTTCAGTACTTTGGAGAGGTCTCTGACAGCAGACTTTCTCAATGCAATTTGTCTTTTAATTTCCTAGCTGCTGGTACCAAAAGTCTTGATTGTAGAGCGAAGCAAACTGAAGCTGTCAACAATCTCAATCTCTTCACCATCTATCATGATGCTGCCTATTGGTTCAGTGGTGAGAATCTTTGTTTTCTTGATCTTGCGCTACAATCCATATTGAAGGCTGCAGTCCTTGACCTTCTGCAGCAAGCACTTCAGGTCCTCCTCAGTTTTAGCCAGCAGGGTTGTGTCATCTGCATAACACAGATTTTTGATGAGTCTATCTCCAATCCTGATGATACATTTTTACTCATAGAGCCTAGCCTCCCAGATAATCTTTTCTGCATGTAGATTGAAAAGCTATGGAGATAGGACACATCCTTGACACACACTCTCCCAATTTTGTACCATACAGTGTTTCCTTGCTCTGTTCTGATGACTGCCTCCTGATTCAAGTTTAGGTTTTGCAGAAGCACAATCAAGTGTTCTGGGATTCCCATTCTTTTCATAGTCAGCCACAGTTTGTTGTGATTTACACAGTCAAATCTTTGCATCATCAATGAAACACAGATAGACATTCCTCTGGTATTCTCTGCTTTCAACCAAGATCCATCTGTCATTAGATATGATATCTTTAGTGACACAGCCTCTTCAAAATCCAGCCCACACTTCAGGCAGTTCTGTGTGTTCCAGTTGTTTTTGGATAATAATAAGCAGAATCTTGCATGCATATGATATTAGTGATACTGTTCGATAATTTCCACACTCTGTCAGATCACCTATCTTTGGAATGGGAACAAATATAGATCTCTTTCAGTTAGTAGGCCACGTGCTTGTTCTCCAGATTTCTTGGTACAATTTTGGTGAGCACATCCAGGGCAGCATCTGTTGAAATATGCCAATCGGTATGCCATCAATTCCTGGGGCCTTGTTTTTTACCAATTCTTTCAGAGTAGCTTGAACTTCTTCCTTTATCACCTTAGACTCTAGCGTATACGTTGTTTCATGAAATTCTGTGTCCGCTAATTCCTTTTGGTACAATGACTGTTTATTCTTTCCATCTTCTTTTAATGCTTTCTGGATCATTTAATATTCTCCTCAAGTCATCCTTAAGTATTGCAACTTGAGTCTTGAATTAGTTCTCTAGTTCTTTTAGCTTAAGAAACGCTGAGTGAGTTCTGCCCTTTTGATTTTCTGACTCCAGCTCCTTGCAAATTTCATTGTAATACTTTACTTTGTCTTCCCACACTGCCCTCTGGCATCTTCTGTTCAACTCCTTAATATCTTGATGTCTTCCCTTTGCTTTGCTTCTCAGTGCTCCAGTGCAATATTTAGAGTTTCTTCTGACATCCATCTTGGTCTTTCTTTCCTCTTCTGTCTTTGTAATGACTTTTTGCATTCTTCCTGGGTGATATTGTTGATATTCTCCCACAGCTCATCCAGTCTTCATTCAATGTCCAAGGCCTCAAACCTGTTCCTGAGATGGTTTTGAAATTCAGGTGGGATAGATCAAGTTTTGGTTCATGTGAACATGATTTACTTTTCCTTATCTTCAGCTTGAACTTGCATATGAGTAGTTGGTGGTCTATTCCACAATCAGCAACTGGCCTAGTTTTTACAGCTGATATTGAGCTTCTCCAGTGATTCTTTCTACAGGTGTAATTGATCTGATTCCTATGCATACCATCAGGTGTATAGTCTGCATTTATTTATATGTATAGTCTGCATTTATTTTTTGTGTAAAATATATTTGCAATGAATAAGTTATTGATTGTGGAAATTTCTATCATTCTATCTCTAGCTTCATTTCTGTTACCAAGTCCATGTTTTCCAACTGCTGCTCCTTTTTCTCTATTCCCAAGTTTTGCATACCAGTCACCCATTATTATTAATACATCTTGATTGCATGTTTGATCAATCTCTGACTGCAAAAGTTAGTAGAAATCTTCTAATTCCTCCTCTTTGGCTCTAGTTGTTGGTGCATATATTTGAATGATGGTGGTATTTACTGGACTTCCTTGTATGTGTATGGAAAGTATCCTGTCACTCACAATATTGTATTTCAAGATGAATCTAGAAATGACTTTTTAAATTATGAAAGCAATCCCATTTTCCTCACCTTTTCATCTCCAGCATAGTAGATCATATGATCCTCTGACTCAAAATGTCCCATGCCAGTCCATCTCATTTTGCCAATATCTAGTATGTCAATATTTATGTGTTCCATTTCTTTCTTAACAATGTCCAATTTTCCTACATTCATAGTTCTTACATTCCATGTTCCATGTCTTGAAATATTTCAGTGTTGATCAATTCTTTTTAGTACAGTACCCCCTTATTCCTTTCATCTTCTTTTGATACTTCCTATATCACTTGAGATTTTGTCCATAGAATCCTTCTGTATGACAGCTCAAAGTTGGGAAATTGTTTTTCAGATCTTTCAGCTTGAGAAATTCACAGTGTGTTATTATATTTTTTTCTATATCCAGCATTTTGCATATTTTGTTATATTACTTTGTCTTCTCAAGCTGCTTTTTTTGAAATCTTCTGTTCTTTTACTTTTTAACTTCAGAATTCATACACTTTGTTTTGGCTTTTCTACTTTCTAGTGCAATTTTCAGAGTTTCTTCTGACATCCAGTTTGGTCTTTTCTTTGCCCCCTATTTTTGCAATGACCTTTGCTTTCTTCATGGATGTTGTCCTTGATGTCATCCCACAACTCTTCTCTTTTTTGATCATTGCCAATGAACCCATTAAATCTATTCTTGAGATGGTTTTTAAATTCAGGTGGCATGTACTCAAGGTCACATTTTGGCTCTTGTGGACTTATTCTCATTTTCTTTAAATTTAATTTGAACTTTCACTTGAGTAATTGATGATCTGCCCCATAGTGAGCCTCTGGTCTGATTTTTCCTATTGATAAGGAACTTCTCTAATGATTCTTTTCATAGATGTAATCAGTCTGATTCCTATGTACTCTATCAAGTGAAGTCTGTGTGTATAGTCACTCTTTATGTTTTCAGTAAAAAGTATTTGCAATGACCAAATCATTGATTGTACAAAATTTAGTAATTCAATCTCTGGCTTAATTTCTGTTATTAAGGCCATATTTTCCAACCACCAGTCATTCTTCTTTGTTTCTGAAAAGTCTCTTCAAATGCTGGGTTCAAAAAACAACCAGAGCCAAGTATGTAGCAAGTGGGATTTCCAAAAATATTCATCTTGGTAAAAGCAAGCTAAGGCTCTCAATGCACTATCAGCCCCGAGCAAGGGGCAAAGTAACATATTTATTCTTGTGGCCTTGGTTTGCTGGGCAAGTGGAGATAAATCAGGGGTGACAGTAATCTTGTTTGGGATTTTAATCATGGCACTGTTTTGCTCTGAGACATTATGCAGCATGAGGTGTCCTGTTAGTTTCTGGCCCTCATTTTGTTTTAGTCTGGTGTGCCTTCCTGTCTCAGAGTGAAGGGAAATATCTGACGGGTTTGCTTGTATCAGAGGGAGCAAGAGCTAGGTCAAAGTCCAATAAGATGGAGTTACTCCTATTCAGTCTAATATTCTAATCTTAAAAAAAAAGTTAGTAAAAGGAGAAGCACTGTTTCTCAAACCTGGTTTCTTGCTGAGCAGGGCAAAGTAGGGGCTCATGGTAAAGAAGATGGGATTGACTGGCATTGAAAGCTGGTTAGAAGGAACTAGCTCATAGTTTGGTTAATGAGTGTCTGAATCCTATTGTTTAAGAATTTGAGAAAATGTTTTAATAGGAGGGGGCCAAACAGAAGAATTAAAAGTAGGACGTTTAGAGAATCTATTAGAGAGAGCAGCAAGGTGATCCTCTGGAAGTAGTTAAAAAGGTCACTTAAGGATTGACTGTGGTATTATTGGTCATAGTGGTGTAGCTATTTGTCTTGATCATATTTTTTTTAATGTTAGTTTCTATGATACTAGAATTATTAATGTATGGGCAGTAGATTTTGTTTATGACCACACATATTCCACCTTGTTCTGATGGAAGAAAATCCAAGGCTAAGTGATTGTCAGGAACTGTATTTGCTTGACTGTACCATAATTTCTCAATCTATTCAATTGTGGTTGGACATTCAGACTGTTTCCATGTTCTTGTGATGGTGAATAATGCTGCGGTGAACACTGGTGTACAAATCTCAGTTTGTGTCTTGGTTTTCATTTTCTCGGGGTATATTCCAAGCAGTAGAATAGCTGGATTATATGGAATTTCTATGTCTAAGTTTTTGAGGAAATGCCAAACTCTCTTCCAAAGTGGTTGACATTTTACAAGCCCACCAACAGTGTACAAGAGTTCCTATCTTACCGCATCCTCTCCAACATTTATTACTTGCTGTCCTGTTAAACTTAGCTACAGCTTCCAGGGTCAGATGGTATCTCATTGTGGTTTTGATTTGCATCTCTCTTATTGCCAGTGATTTTGAGCATTTATTCATGTGTCTGTTGGCCATCTAAGTATCTACTTCTATTAAAAGTCCTTTCATGTATTTTGCCCATTTTGTAATTGTATGATCAGTCTTTTTCTTGTGGTGTTGTCCCTGTAGGATTCTGTAAACTTTTAATATGAGACTCTTGTTTGAAATGGTATTGCCAAATGTTTTTCCCCAGTCAGTATGTTTTTTATTTTTTCACTGTGGTAGAAAACGTTTTTGATGCACACAGGGATTTAATCTTTAGAAGGTCCAATTTATCAATTTTATCCTCTTCAGATTGTGCATTTCTGGCTGTATTTGACAATTTCTTTATATTGTAGACTAGGCTGTACTACATAACATGCAGGAGTAATGATTTTGAAAATCACTACCTAACTTTAGAGTGAGTGGAGAGCATTATGCTAAGTGAACTAAATCAGTCACATAAGGACAAATACTTTATAAGACCATTATTATAGAAATAGAAAGATAACTAGTGCAATATGTTTGAGGATCCAAGGGGAGAAGGGTGGGAGCAGAAGGGTCATGATGGGCAGGGGTACGGGTGGGGGGAGTGGTCATATGGTCACACAATTTGATGGGTAGAGGAAGAGGTGGGTAAAGGAAATGGGAACTATCGGGTATGAAAATCAACAAAGTTTGTAAGTAAACCAGTATAAAATAAAAATTGTATTTAAAAAAGAATAAAATGACAAACATAATAAATAAAATATTTTAGCCCTAAAAATATCATGATAAAGAGAGAAGAAGAAAATAACTAACTACATTTGCTAGCAAATTAAGAGAAGTGGAGAGACCAGAGAAAGCATTGATTAATCTAATGAAGAGTTCTTCAAGACTTGCTGTTAAGTTAGGAAGGATCTTTTCATGTTAGACCAAGTGTCCCTTGCAGAAATAGTGGCAATAACACCCACAATGACAGAACCAAAGGCCTGCTTTTGGTGAGACTGGCTGGGCAATGGAGTGCATGTGTATTATTGAGACTAGAGATGTCACTGCTTCCTGTCATGAGAGAAAGTTGTGAGGGGTGCCACACAGCCAGACTCCAGAGAGCTGGAGTCTTCCACGGTATTTAGCAAGAGTGCAATAGGTAGCCCCTGTGTCAATAAGGAAAGAAATAGGACTATTTACACAAAGATGAAAACATAAGTCTCCACCAGTTTGATGGTAATGTGCGTGCCAGTTCCCCGGCTTTGTCAGTCTGAAGTGGCAAGACCAACTAGGTCTGGCAAAGAGAGATCTCTGATAATGAAGGAACTGAAAACTTCTTGTGTGTAGCATGCTCACAGTCTGACTTCCAGTGCAGTCCACATTCTGGGCATGGCTTGGCCGGGGGCTGTGAGGAGGGACACTCTGAAGCCCAGTACTCCTTCTGTCTGCACTAGAAGCAAATGCCAGGAATGAGCCTGCTGGTCCCTTTTTTTGCTTGCTGAGCCGCTACTTTTGCTAGCTTTTTTTGCTCGATTTCTGGAATTGCTTTCTCTGATTGCTTGGACAAGCATACGGTATTTATCATGGCCCTGAAAGGCCTTTTGTTTGGAGGTGACCTCCTATCTATTATTGCAGACCTTAAAGGTTAAGTTCAGGAGATCTCATTGTGGTGTTCGAGGGCCAATTTTCAGATTTTTGGAATGTTTTCCAAATATAGAGAGTAGATTATGAAACGAAGTGTATGTTAAAAACAGCTAATCTTAGGGGTGATAGGGTCAAGAGCTGTGAATTTTTTAAGTCCATCAGTAAGGCAAAAAGGAAAAACGTAGACTTTTCACTTAGATTTTGGGTAAATTCTTTTCATAGTTAATCACTTTTTGGAAGGCTTTTTAAAGGTCTGTTGTAAAAAAGAGTAAGGGCTGTGTGGGGAAGACCATATTTGACCTCTACCAACTTTACAAAGTCCTTGTCAACAACATCTACAACACAAAACCAATTCCCATGAGGTCAGACATGTCACTCGTGCTCCCGTACCTTTTTTACTTATCCCAACTCCAATCTTACTGCTTTATGGGGTCCAAAATCCTATGTGAAAACTCAGAGACCATACACAACCATATTGAGGAAATCAAATGGCTATAATTCAAGTTAGTAGCAGAATACGGTCAGGATAACTTCTGAAATGTGCTCACAGATGCCTCAGCTTTGACCCTCTTGGCTACAGATCAGTGTTACAAAGCTCTCAGTTCTGCAAGTTCTCCCTTCTAGTCCTCAAAAAATCTTGGGCAATGGCTCTTTTCTCTGGCTCCCTGTAGGGTTGCAGTCCCAAGGTCTGCTCTGCCTCACATCAGGTCTCTGATTCTTTGCTGTTGCTATTATGTCTGCTGCTCCCATACACTCTGGTCTAGCTGGTGCAAGAATCTCTAACTCAAAATACACAGTGCCTTCTCTTGCTTCTTTGCTGGTATGATGGTCTCTCATTCTGCTGCTGGGTCCATTCAATTTAATGAGGAGACTAGCCAATCCTCCTGTGGATAGGCTAACATGTCCTATTCATGTGCTTCTGCTTATCCACAAGGCAGTCAGAAAATGGCTAGGGAAGTAATTTTGAACGATAAACCCTATCACTACACTGGCTATAATGGCTTAGTGGCAAGAAGCTGTGCTGCAATCTCAAGAGGGCGCAGTTCGAATCCACCAGCTGCTTCATGTCAGAAGGATGGGCAACCTCTTCCTGTGCAATTAACTGCCTCTAAAAACCCACTGGAGGATCAGCTATGGATCAGATCAGACTCGACAGTAAACAACAACAAAAACACTGATTATAAGGATGATAAGCATTTGATCTCCCTGACTGGTTTTCTGAGCTGTCTTCTGATTATCCCATTTGGTATTCTCTCAGGGGACTGACTGACTTAGTGCCTTTAGAGTGAGCAGAGATCTGTTGGTGGTTTTCATTTGCATGAACTTGAGTTTGCACCCAAACCTGCTCCCATTCTTCAAGGAAGAGAGTAGATGCAAGAATAATCTAAATATCATGCCAGTTTGGGTTATATGACTGGGTGAGATATTTTAATTCCTTGATGAAAGTGGTGTGATTTGATGCAAAGACACATTGGCATTGGTGAATGATAGAGAAATCTATGTGATAGAATGGGTCATGAGCACAGAGAATGTCTTTAGCTCCTGAGACTTCTCTGAGGGAAAGGATTAGTGCTGGGGAGTAGACAGCGAGGGAGTAGATCTGGTATGGCAGATCTATTATGGCAGAAGGCACAACTGGAGGTTTAGAGTGAGGATGGAGTAAGTAAGGGAGAGGTTGAGAGAGTAAGAGAAGGGGAACATAAGCTGTGGGTTCCTCTGAGTCAATGGAGAGAAGAACTCAGAGGCTCAGAAGCAGCAGGAATGGATGAAGTTGCAGAAGAGGGAAATAAGAGGACCTGAAAGAGAGAGCAAGACATCCAGAAGGAGTGTTGTGCTATGAGTGTTAAAATGCCTGAATAAAAGGGACCTTTGTCCACTTATGGGAACACCAACAAAAATGATCTAAATCAGTTAAAATTTTAATATCAAATGTACCTTCAGGGGGACACTGTGAGTCCTTGTCCATTTTGTATTGTGGCCAGACCATGTTGGGGAAAAAGAGAAATTTTTGGAGTTTGATGACCCCTTTTAAGTGAAGCGTCCTTAGATTCTTAAGGAGGCAACCCAATGGAGTTAGAAAGACTGGTAGAAGATCAATAATTTTCAATTATGCTGGCCCAGGATTTTCTCCTCCTTTGGTAAGATTAGCAGCAACATGATAGACGGGGAGGAGACTGAGATGGTTGACAGCTTTAGTTTTCTTGGCTC
This sequence comes from Elephantulus edwardii, assembly GCF_000299155.1. Taxonomy (NCBI): domain Eukaryota; kingdom Metazoa; phylum Chordata; class Mammalia; order Macroscelidea; family Macroscelididae; genus Elephantulus; species Elephantulus edwardii. The sequence continues at coordinate 42,307,478 of NW_006399753.1, forward strand.
TACAATCAACACTCTTGGTACCAGCAGTCATGAAATAAAAAGATGAATTGCATTGGGAAAGTCTGCTGTCCAGAATACTGAAGAGCAACAATGTCAGTCTGAAGATTAAGGTGTGCCTGATACAGGCCATGGTCTTCACAATTACTTGCTATGCATCAGAAAGCTGGCCCAAGACTAAGGATGATAGAAGAAGAATTTATGTCTTTGAGCTGTGTTGCTGGAGAAGAATGTCGAATATACCATGGACCACTAAGAGAACAAAAATGTTCATTGTAGACAGGGTGAAACAAGGCTACTCCTTGAAGGCAAGGATTCTGAAGCTTTTTCTGATATACTTTGGGCATGTTGTAAGGAGGGACCAGTCCTTGGAGAGGGAGATTATGCATGGGAGAGTGGAGGGGCAGCGCATGAGGGGAAGAACCTCCTCAATATGGATCGACTCAGCAACTGGAGTAAAGGATGTAGGTGTGTCAGAGACAATACGATTGGCTCAGGATGATAGAGCAGGGTTTAAAGCTGTTGTATATAGGGTCACAATGAGTTGCAACAACTCGACAGCACATAACAACAACAACAACAACAACAACAACAACAACATTTTGGTAAGAGTGAGAAGGCACAAGTGACATCAAGGTGGATAATTCTCTGCCAAGCACTGGATTGCATTTCTGTGACACCTCAGAAGGATGATACAATAAAGAACTGTGGAATGAAAGCAGGACTTACCTCAAACTGTCACAGGAAGGAAAGGTTAGACTGACTTCTGGTTGTGAGTAGAGCAATGGCTGGAGTCTTGAGGACATAGTGGGGATGGGAAGCTGGACAGATTTCTTGTTGCTCCAAAGGGGACAGGTTCCAGTGTTTGGTTGCTTTTGGACTGCAGTGGGAAGAGGTCTTTTACGGACGACCCTGGGGCCAAGTTTCAGTGCCAGATGAAAGGTTCCTCCACTTGATAGGTCCAAAACTAGCCAGAACTAAGTGCATAGCAATTGGGTTTTTATTTCATATTTGCCTTGGTACAAGCAGGCTGAGGCTTTCAATGCTGCATAAGCCCCAAGCAAAGAAGAAAGTCAGATATTTATTCTTGTGGCCTTGAATTGCTGGGCAGGGGTAGATATCTTGGGGGTGGCAGTGTTCTGTTCAGCATTTTTATCCTGGCCCTTTTCACTCTGAGACATTATGCACCTCCAGGTGTCCTGTTATCTTGGTGTCTGGGTTCCCTTCCATCTTAGTTGATATTCCTTCCTGTCTCAGAGGGAGAGGGAATATCTGGAAGGCTTGCTTGTCACAGAGTGAGGGAAAGAGAGGTCAAAGTCCAGTAAAATGGTGTTGCTCCTATTAGGCATAACCATTTTAAATTTCTGCATTCCAGGCACTCTGTTAATTAATTCATCTTATTTTTCTGTTCTATCAGTTTTATATTGTAATAGTTGGTAGAATATCTCAATTTTCTAATCATTGGTTTTGTTGTGTATATATGAATAGTTGTGTTATAAGTCTTTCTAGTATGCATATAAATAGCAGTGCACCTCAGGATAGATCTGGAAGTGTTCCTTTTTACTATTAATTCAGTACCATTCTTTAATTTGTAATTCCAGGCATAATAGATAATATGATTGTATGATGAAAATTGGCCAATATCAGTCCATCTAGGATGTCAATCTTTTTATACGTTTCCTTTCGCTTTCACAACTCCCAATATTCCTAGTTTCATAGTTTGTACATTCCACATTCCAACTATTAATGGTTGTTTGCTTTTGTAGCTGTTTTTCCTTATTTTTAAGTGTCTTCTAATCTGATAGATTCTGTTCTAGTAATTCATCTAATTACGTTCCTCTATTCTTCTTGAGGTTTACAAGGGCATGTTGTTTCAGAAATGGATGGCCAATCCTGATTTTTAGTTTGTACTAATCTGGAAGCTCCACTGAAGCCTGGTGATCCTGAGTGACCCTGTTAGTATTTCACATATTTTCCAGCATCCCAGAAAATGGCAAGTAATTCTTGTATAGCAACTGACAAGTGCTGTACTCATAAGTCGTTGTTTGACATTGAGTTGAAACCAAGTCATAGCTGACCCAGTGGATTTTCAGAGCAGTAAATTACATAGGAGGCAATTATCCATCCTTCTCCAATGGAGCAGCTAGTGGACTTGAACTATATATCTTTGGTATTTCAGTCCAGCTTCGTACCACTAGATCATTAGCGCTCCCTGTACTTATATAAACAAACTAGAAACAATTACACATAAGGTATAACAAAATAAGCAGCAACACACAAATCACTCCCCTACTACAGCAAACTGACAGTAGTGCTGTACTCTTAAGAACAAACCATAATACAGGCCAGCATACAAATATTATGAAACAAATATGCATGCATTGGGAAAGGTGTGTTGAAGGTGTATCAAGAGCTTGAACATCTATCCTGGGGCAGTTTCTGCTGGCTTCAGAGGAATAATTTAGTCAGCCTGTTCATAGATGGCGTCTTTCCCAGTCCAGGGGTTAGGGGCCTCCTAGTCAGAAGAGGTGTCTTCTCTAACCTAGGGGCTGATGGTATGTCAGGAGTGCTACAGTCCACAGACTCTGAGAACTTGCCTCTTGAAGCAGGATGGTATGGATGTGCCCTGAGATCGAGCTGGGTCTTGGAGAGGGAAGGAGAAGAGAAAAGGTGACTGGAAGTGAAATACTGTCTACCACCTGGTGAGTTGTGGGGTCAGGTGGGCAAGGAGGACAAGTTGAACATTTTTAGTCATGTGGATATCACTATTCTCTTACTCTTCTTATTCAATGGCACATAGTAGGTAACTAATTATCCACAGACTGATTTAATAAACAAATTAATTAATAGAAATAACTCAACCTCTACTCTCATTAATTATCTAGCCAAGTTTTCTTTTCTGTCCCGATACACTGTGAATACTTTATCTGTAAAATTGCAATCTACCTTTTTGTACCTCTAACCATCCCTCCCCGGCACTCACTAACTTTTTTACAGGTTTTCATAATTTGTTGCAACAATATTTTAAGGTATTGATTAGGGAATTAACAAGTTACAATTCAGGATCAGGGACAACTCGAGATATAGTTCTTCACTCAGTTACAGACTATTCTCAGTCCTGATGAAGCTTGCTTCTCCCCTGGTAATTAGTACCATTGCCCTACCTTTGCCATGCTCTGGAAAGCGTTAAAAAATGGTTTAGCTCTGCTAAATAAATTGCTTTTTGGTCTTTGAATTTTTAATTTGACCTGTCTTGTTCAGACAAGTGTTATAAAGTTCTTTTAGCTCCGTCATTTGTAAGCACTAGTAGTAGCAGCGCCAAAAAATTTGGGGACGATTACCTGGCCAACTGATTGGAAGAGATCCATATTTATTCCTATTCCCAAAAAAGGAGACCAGATCATGGAAATTATCAAACAATATCACTAAAAGCACACACAAGCAAAATTCTGCTGAAAATTATGAAAAAAAATGACTCAAATAGTAGTACAGTGACAGAGAACTACCAGAAATACAAACTGAGTTTTGAAGAGGCTTTGGTATTAGGGATGTCATTGCCACTGTCAGATAGATATTGGCTGAAGATGGAGATTACCAGAGCAATGTGTATTTGTGTTTCATTGACTATACAAAGGACTTTGACTATGTGGATCATAGTAAATTGTGGCTAACATTGAGAAGAATGGGAATCCCCGGAACACTTGATTGTACTCATGTGAAATCTATACTTAGACCAGGAAGCAGTTATCGAAGCAGAGCAAAGAAACAACTGATGGCTCAAAATCAAGGAAGGAGCACGTCAGTGATGTAACCTTTCTCCATTCATTTTCATTCTATTTATGAAACAGATCATGTGGAAGACTAGACTTTATGAGGAAAAATGTGGCATCAGAATTGGAGGAAGATTCATCAACAACCTGATGTATGCAAATGACAAAACCTTGCTCACCAAAACTGTGAAAGACCTGAAGCACTTGTTGCAGAAGGTCAAGGACTGCAATCTTCAATATGGCTTGAAAACCAACATCAACAAAACAAAGAATCTCACCACTGGACCAAATGGCAACACCATGATAGATGTAGAAGAGACTGAGATTAATTATTTCAGCTTGCTCAGTTCCACAATCTCTTGGCACCAGTAACAAGGAAATCAAAAGGTAAATAGCATTAGGAAAATCTGCTGTCAAGGATCTCTCTCCAGGGTGCTGAGGACCAACAATGTCAGACTAGAGACTAAGGTGCTCCTAATTGAGGTCATGATCTTTGCTATTACTGACTATACATCAGATAGTTGGACAATGACTAAAAATTAGAGAAGAAGAATCTGTACCATTGAGGTGTGGTGTTGGAGAAGAGTATTGAACATACCATGGACTGCCAAGAGAAAAATGTGTCCTGGAGAAGATGAAACCAAATTGCTCCTTGAAGGCAAATATTCTGATGCTCCATCTCACTTACTTTGGGCAAGTTTCCAGGAGGGACCAGCCCTTGAAGAAGGACATCATACTTGGAAGGATAGAAGGACAGTGTATGTTGTAGAATGGGACTGTCCTTGGGGTTGGGGAGAGACTGGGTAGGATGGGTTCAATAATGTATACTGCAGTGAAACAGAGGAGGGAGAGAACCGTTTAAAAGAGAGATATAACTGGGTATTTCTGTCATCACAGGAGACTAGAGCGAGGGCTACATGCTGGAAGGGACCCGGGGGAGGGTTTGTAAAACAATGAAAGACTCTTTTCTTTTACTTTTCCATAATTTTTGGACTCATGTACTTATAACTTGTTAGTCAAATTTGTGTCTTCTAGGTTGCAACACCCCCATGATACATCTTCAAGGATATGAACATGTACGGCCAAGCACAATCAATAAGAGGGCATCTAAATTCCAAAATCAATCTCCATAATAGTCTATGTGTTTCCTACTGCCAAAGGGGCTCTTTAGAGTAGTGAGAGAAGATCTTCACCCTGAAACCCACAGCGTCCCTTTTCAGCAGGAAGTAGCTAAGAGAATACGCCATCCCCTTTTCCTTATGACTCAGGGTGAAGTCTCTCTCAGGGAGGAGTGATAGGGAATGGCAAAGGATACACTGACAAAGAAGATTAATCAGAACTGGCTTTGACAAGCACTGTGGCATTTGGACAAGAACAAACTGGGAGGAGGGTAGAGAGAATAGTGCAACAATGAATGAGTGGAAGCCCAAAATCTCTGTAAATGTTTATGAAAATTAAAAAAATATAATTATAAAAAAAAAAGGACAGTGTAGGAGAGAAAGACCCTGGGTGAGATGAATTGACATAGTATCTGGCTGGGGTAATGGAGTAGTTATGTTTGAAACAGTAAGATTGGCTAAGGATAAGGCAGGCTTCAGGGCTGTTGTGCACAGGATCGCTATGAGTCACACACAGTCACCTAGATGATACATAATAACAAACACCACCTCTCAGCAAGACTCTACTTAAAAACTATCAGAAGACAACTACACCATCAAGTCTCCCATTTCAAAGGCACTCAGCTTTCTTCCGTCAAAGGCCAGGAGCCCATGGTCCTACCTTGAGCTGATCTTCTGGAACTCTGCTGTTTCTGCTGCCTAGAGCTCATTACTATGCATGTATTATGTATGATAAATTTTAATCATACAGTCATATGACCTACAGACCTTATGGTCTCAGTATCTTTGTTGTTACGCTTTGTTGTCTCTCTTATTTCCAGGAATTATCTCTGCAGGGATCTCAGGTCCAAAGCTTGTGATGTGCTCTTCTGGCTCTTCATTCTTAATGATGGCAAGATCTCCAATTTTGTCTCTGTGGTGGCTCAATTTAAGCCTAATGAGATGGTAAAACTCTCTCTAGTGGTCTTGTTGCTGCTGTTGTTGTTATGTGCCATTGAGTCACCTGAGGCTTATAGTGACCCTGTGTACAACAGCCCTAGACCCTGCTCTTTACTGTGCCTATCTCATTGTCTTTGACACCCCTACCCTCATTACCCCAGTCACTGAATCAATCTATCTCATCAGGTCTTCCTCTCCTGCACTGTCCTTCCACCCTCCCAAGTACGACGTTCCTCTCCAAGGACTGGCCCCTCCTTGCAACATGTCCAAAGTATGTCAGACAGAGCTTTAGAATCCTTGCCTCCAAGGAGCAGACTGGTTTCACCTCTCCAAGATGAACTTTTTTTTCCTCTTAGCAGTCCATGGTATATTCAATACTCTTCTCCAACACCACAGCTCAAAGGCATCAATTCTTCTATCATCCCTAGTCATTGACCAGCTCTCTGATGCATATAGCAAGTGACTGCAAAGATAGCCTGCATCAGATGCACCTTAGTCTCCAGACTGACATCGTTGCTTTACACATCTTAATTGCATAGTCTCACAGAAAAGTGTTATTTACCTTATTAGCAAATTCTCTAATCTCAAAACACTTCATCTTTGCATAGTTCCACCCAGTCAGGTGATCAGGAGTAACAAAATCCATGGCTAGAAAAGCTACACTAAGGAATCCACTGAAAAGCAGGTGTAGTTTAATTTTTAAAAACGGAATTTAGCTTAATTGCCCACCTTTCTCTTCCCCTGCCCATATTTTATTATTTTTTAAAATTGTGATTTTAATGATAGTTTCCAGAAAGGTTAGGTTTTTATTCATTTATTATTTTAATCATTTATTCTTCCGCACTCCACTTTACAATACATCTCTTGTTTCAGATTATTGCCATACCGATAATGTCTCATCATATATTCCTTTCAAACAGTTCTTCTCCTCATCTGTTCAAATGTAGTGGTCATTATCTATCCACTCTTTTCCTATTCCAACTCCACCCTTCTCTTCAAGTCCACTTTCTCTTTGGTTTCTAAAGCACTAGCATGTCAATCTACCTTTTCTACTATTATTTGAACAATTCCTTTCTTTCTTTTCTTTTTTTTTTAAATTTTACTTTCTATCTCTAATCTCTAGTTTTTTTTCCTCTACTCATATTGGGACATCATACTCAGAAGGGTGGAGGGACAGCAAGGGAGAGGAAGACTCTGCATGAGATGGATAGATACAGTATTGATACAGTAACTAGGGTAACGGGAGTTGGTGTGTCAGAATCAGTGAGACTGGCTCAGGACAGGGCAGGCTTCAGAGCTGCTGTACATTGGGTCACTACAGGTCACAGGCAACTTGATGGCACATAACAACAACAATAATTTTGAAAATATTAGTAATGCCTTTTCCTTTTCTCCAATTACTCACTTTATTGATGTTTCAAAAATCCACATTAACACGTCTCTCTGCAATCATAAACCTGTATACTTTTATACATTTGTAGGAAATTTCTTGAATATGTCATAATTACTCTAACATTTAATCATTAATTGCCAATATGTTAGAACTGATTCAGCAGACACTCAAGTAGGATTTCAGAGCTCTAAGTTGCAGGAGATTGCCCTTCTTTTTCTCATGGAATTGATGGTAGGTTTGATACCAGAGAGATACTGCTTTATATATATACACATATATACTGGGTACACACACACACACACACACACACACACACACACACACACAATCTTGTTCATATTTACAAATAGCAATAGCCTATTGCCTTTATTTTGATCCTTTCTATGTTGTTCTTTTCTTGCCTTGGTCCTAGTAATGTTTGTTCTTTGTTTATGTATTACATTTCTATTCCTCCTCCGCTCACCTAATCTTCAGTTACCCACCTGTTGTCACTGTAATCTTCTTATTAGTCCTTTTGTGACTGAGTTATTTTATTCAATATAATGCTCACTTAGACTCTCTCATGTTGAGTCTTACTTTATAAGCAATTTTTCTTTGGTGCTGCTAAGTATCCCACTGTGTGAATATACTATAGTTTTTATATCCAATTATTTAATGATGGAAATTTTGTGTTTCTTTCCATATTCTTGCTATTGTAAATTAAGTTGCTGTGAACATAGTTTGTGTCTAAGCTCTGATTTCCTTGGACAATACTCCCAGCAGAGGAGTTGCTGGATCATACATGGGATTTCTATATTCAACTTTTTGAGAAAACACCAAACTGCTTTTCAAATTAGTTGTACCATTTTACAGTCCTGCATGAGAATTCCAATATTTCTACATTGTCTTCATTTAATTTTTGCTGTTCTGTTGAACTTTATAATTGATGCTGGGATGAGATATTATGCCACTGTTATTTTGATTTGCATCTCTCTGATTGCTAGTGATTATGTACACTACTTAATGTGTTTGTTGGCCACATCTCCAGCAAACAAAAAGAACAATAAACTAATTCCATAACCTCTTGAAGAAAGGAAATCATAAATTTAATACCTGAAGTTGATGGGATAGAACACAGAAGAGCAGTTGAAATCATCAACAAAACAAACAAATGGTTCTTCAAAAGGCTGGTAAAATAAACAAATCATTGACAAATTTAACAAAAGAACAGAAAGAAAATATTTGAAAGAAAATATTTTAATTAAAATTAAAGAGGTGATGTCACAATAGAACCAACTGAAAGAAAAAAAAGAAAATAACAAAATATTAATTAAAAGCTATATCATGGCAAGCATTTGGAGTTGAGTGCTTTTCCAGGCTTGTGTTTGACGTGCAGGTTTGCTCTGCCCTCAGGAGCGAGGCAAGCCAGTCTTGGCCTGGGTGGTATAACAGTGATCTGTGCATTGTAACTCGTTGTGGCTGTGAAAATTAACACTGGGACACTGATATGCCAAACATGGTAATGGGTGTCCACAGTGGACAGTGTTGGCTGGAGCTTTCCAACATAAACAAGCCTGAAAACGGGAGCGGCATCCACTTCTGAAATGGCTTGCCTCTGGAAACTCTGTATGAACAGTGTTCAAGCCTTTCGTTCATAGGGTCACTATGAGTCTTCTATGACTCAACGGCACCTAACAACAACAACACAACATATCTGGATACATGTGAAAAGTGGAAAAATTCCTAGGAAAATGTACTTTACCCAAATTCTCACAGGTGGAAGTAGAACACTTGAGCACACTCATCACTAAAGAAGAAATTGAGCAGGTCATAAAAAGACTTCTTCCTCCAATTTCCCAAAGAAAACCAACCAACTCCTGGCCCAAATGGCTTCATGGATGAATTGTACCAAACATTCAGAGATGAATTATCACCAATTCTGTTTAAATTATTTTTTTAAATGAAGGAAATACCCAGAGTCTTTTATGAAGCAAGGCTAACCTTAATACCAAAGCCAAGACATCACCAACATAAAAAACACTACAGCCAAATATCCCTCATGAATATATATGTAAAAATCATCAACAAAATCCTGGACTATAGAATCTAACTGTATTTATAGAAATAATAATTCATCATGAACAAATGGACTTCCTAAAAAGTATGCGAGGATGGTTAAACATAGGAAAAATCAATTAAGGTAATTCATCATATTAATAAAACATAGAATAAAAACTACCACGTAATCCTAACAATTGATGCAGAAGAGGCCTTTAATGTAACAAATATACCTTTCTTATTAAATTACTCAAAAAAAAATAAGAATAGAGTGGAATTTCCTCAACACAGTGAAAAATACATACACAATACTAAAACCCAACATCATTCTCAATGGAGAAAGACTAAAGACATTTCATTTGTAAACACGGACCAAGCAAGGGCCCCACTATCACCACCCATATTCAGTATTGTATTGGAAATAATTGTTAGGACAATAAGAGAAGGACATAAGAGGCCTCCAGATTAGCAAAGAGTTAATAGGACTACCACTATATGCAGATGATATGATAGTATACACAGAAAACCTCAAAGATTAAACATCAACAACAACAACAACAAATTTTGAGAAAATTTGGCATTTTCCAGAACCAAACCAGAAGAAGAAAAGATGATCCATGCTGTGAGCTAGTATTTATTGTTGCAATCTGATAGCTTGTTCTGGACCAAACTTTACTTGTAGATGCAGATGCTCAGTTTCTAAATTGATCCTTCAGCTAATGGGATTGAGCTGGTTCCCTCAGAATGCTAGTTTAACAGGAATAAGCAAATCAGAAATTAAGGCAGGAGACATGAAGTAGCTGGCTTAAACACTTTCACAAATATTATAATAAGTAATGTAATATAGTAATATAATATAAAAGTCATTGCCTAGTAGACAGAAAGTGAGGCTATCAAGCCAAAGGTGGGTGACTCTAATCTGCAGCCCTCAGGCTCATTTTGAATTATTTTTGGTCAAACATTCTTCTAGGTTGTATAGCACTGGTCTGTCTACTTGCTGTACAGAAGTAACTAGTGGTTGCTGTGATGCTGAACACTGTGACACTGATGTGTCAAATGCGAGAATGGTTACCCATCGAGGACAGTGTTTGGTGGAGCGCCCTGATTAAAACAAGCTTGGAAGCAGGAGTGACATCCACTTCTGAAATAGCTGGCTTCCAGAAACACTATGAACTTGAAGAAAAGATGGAAGTTATACAAGTGTTCAGGTTAGATTTTCATTCATTCATTGTTGCACATTTTATCCCCCTCCCTCTTTTGCCCCTCTCCAAGTTGCCTTTTTTTTCCTTTTCATTATCAGCCTGATGATTCTTTTAGATAGTGTTGTTTAATCAAGTAAGCAGAGGAAATTGATTTTAAGAAAATGTTAATTATGTTCCTACATATGAAGAATTTCACAGAGCAGATTTTTCCCAGGTGGATCTAAATGTAGAGGTCTCACAGAGATCAATAGCAAATTAATTTACATAAAGAAACAAACATTAATATCTTCATAGGTAGCTTAAACAAAAGGGGTTGGTGAGATCTTTTGGCTGGTGTACATTACATTTTTTGGTCTTTATTTTTAAAAATGTATTATCATTTATACTATCATTCACTTTTATACAATTATTCATATACATTATTTAATTCATGTACATTTGTTGGTGCTCAATCACTTCTGTATATAGTCTTTCTGTGAGTGTTTTTCTTTATTTTATTCTGATTTATTTACAAAGTTTGAATATACTGTTTTCAGAAAAGATCCTTCACCCCACCCATCCATCGAATTGTGCAACCCTATAATCAACACCCCCCCAGTTGTACATTTTAAGGAATTGATATTTGCTTTTAATACTAGTTAAAATTGATTGAAGAAATAGTTTTCATTTTGGAAAATAATAGAATAAATACAGTAACATATAATAAAAAGAAAATAAATAAATGAATGAAATAAGAAGGTTTGATGACTTGAGTTGTATCCCCCAACATACTTTTTGGAATCCTAAACCTGTTTCCGTAATCTAATCTAATCACTTCCCATAATGCATTGTAATCAATCAATTGAGGTCAGGCCAATTTAAGGCAGAGTCTAACTCAATCACTTCTGAGTTATTATAAAAAGCAAATTGACTAGAGACAAGTAATTATGAGAGTGGTCAGATAACTTGTAAGGACTAGTCTGTCTATTATCTATCTATCTATCTATCTATCTATCTATCTATCTATCTATCTATCTATGTATCTGTCATAGGAAAATACCCTGATCTACCAGCAAATATGTAATTCACAGAGCTGAGTTCTTGTTACGGACTTGACCAACTAAAAAGCAAACAGTAAGTTACTATTGAGGCCAATATAACCAATTGATATGTTAGATAAGAACTATATTTTCAAGGGTTTTTTTTTTTTAACTAGATTACCAACTATCTCTTTGGGTGGATTCAAACCACCCACCTTTAGGTTAGGTGCTAAATTCTAATTCTTTTGCACCATTCAGTGACTCTTTATTTTTTTTCATTCAGTGGCTCTTAGCCTCCAGACTTTCAGCTTCTAGAATAAATGTCTAATTTCTAAATCTAGCCATTTATGGTATTTCTGCAACAGCAACATTGGAAAATGAGCATTTATTAGTTTTATTTCTTGGAGTAGAAATAATAAAAATTAAATGTGTTTTATAAAAAATGTTTTTATCTTCATGAGGAATATTATGTCTTGCCTAACTGTATTGATTTTCTCTAAACACTGACAATAGGCCGTATTTTAATCTGTAATTCTTTATGAAGCACTGAGAGAGATCTTCTTAAGAGAGGTATATCTTCCTCACTGATACCTTTGATGATGGTGTTGTTACGTGGATGATGTTTGTGATGGTGTATGATGACAACCAAAGCTGCCATGTTGCAATGGAACAAGAAACCCATTCACCAAAGAAAAAACATGTCATTCAACCACGAGTTGCCAGTACAGCACCACTCATTACTCTTTTTACTGTCATATATGAAGAACCATAGTATAACAAAATATTTAGTTGTGAATTAATAATACTAATGTATTGGTATGATGCTATCAGAATAAAATCTGTATTATCAAAATTGTATGAGCCAGAAGATTAATTATATTTTTACAATTCTTTTTTAAACCAGTCACTAAAATTTTAAAGCACATGAAGTCTTGTCTGGGGAATAATTTGAGGTTATTATCTCAAATAGAGTACTGCTAATTTTGTGGGTCCATTCAACACTTTGATTGCTGGGCTTCTTAATTCTACTTTATCTCTCAGAGAAGGAATCATATTACAGACTTTTGAAAATTACACCAAACATTGTTTAACTGTTATGTTAACCTTCATGGAGTCAATGAGATTCCTAATGAATAAATCCATGTCATTATATTTGGTTTTGACCTCATAACAACAGCCTCAGGGTTAATTGACAATATAATGGAGGATTTTCAAGAACTCCCCAACTGGATTTTTCTTTGCTTTTTTCAAAATTCAGACAAATCAGGCTTGGTGTCGTGGTAATCTTTAGTTTATACCCCAAGTCAAGGTTCTGAGCCAGAACAGAACAGACTTCGCTGATTAAAAGGGCAAGTTCTTATTTGGGCACTGGGCCAAACGTGGCTTTCGTGGTATCAATTGTAGGTATATTATTGTATTCATTTTACTAAAGGGCACGTCACTTTTCTTTCCTCCAGGAATTTTTAGCAAGTGGTTAAAAATAACCTTTAAGAAAGGTTATATTACTTCTGAGGCCCAGCCAAATCTTTTGGATGGAAATTTGCATCCATCATCCACAGGTCTGTCAGAGTAAGTCTAGTGAGCAGTTCCACAGACATAAGTTTGAATTCAAATGTCATTGCACCGTGTTTCCTGAGAAAGTGCCTGGCCGAGGTGACCTTTGCGTGCCAACATTCCATTTTGTAATTTGAAAGGTAGGAGAAAGCTCGTTTGCAAACTTATGCAGTGTTAGGACCAAGTTTAAGGGCTAAGACAGATTTGGCTTTTAATACTAAAATCGTTAGCTACAGTCAAGGAGAACTATTAATGTAATCATGTCTTAAATTCCCAGTCAATCTTCATGTGAAATACTCTTATAGGCCTGAATAATGTACACTAGATGTCAGGATCTGAGCTCCAGTGGTCTGGTGGTTAAGGGGTTATGCTCCAGTTCGAATCCATCCTCTACTCTGAGGGAGAGAGATGGCCAGTTTCTTCTGATGTGATTTACAGCCTCTGAAAACCTGCTGGTGGGTCAGCTAAGAGCCTTTTCCAATTTCATGGCAATGTGGTGAGGTACTACTGGTCAAGGTGTGAGTTTAGCAGTATTGAGGAATATGCTAAAAGAAATTTCCGTTAAACATTTGTTTCTTTTATAAATACTTTAAATTTAACGTTTTTAAAGTGGAGTTATTAACTTCCCAAGTGTTAACGCCTCACCTTGGAAAATACCACAGAGCAAAGTTAACAACCGGCCTTTAATCGTGAATGAAAATGAATGCTGTTCACTTGGGAGAGTTGAAGAAATAACTCTTTTACGTGCTTATATGGAAATTACTTGGAGACTACCTGTTGCTTTTTGCATTTTTTTTAACTTTTTGTTATGAATTGGGTGAAGATTTACAGAGCAGATTGGTTTTACATCAACAATTCATACACATTTTGAGTGAAGAGGTTACAGAACAAATTGATTTTCTACTCAACTATTCATACCGGTTTTATTTTGTGAGATTTTTGCATTTATGTATAGCTATAAAAAAAATCACAGGAAAAGCTGAACCAAGCCCCATAGTAACAATGTAACAACATGATATTTTTCTCATATAATGAGCACTTGTTAAACTTTCTGCTTGCATTGCTATTTATAGATAAATTTTAAGTGTGTGAGAAAATGAAATAATTCCTTTTAACCAGTGGCACTTCATCTAGACAAACCTGTAAACTCTTTTGAAAAGTAGGAAGCAGTTGTCTATGAGTCCAGGTTTCTTAAATAACAATGGAGAACTAAATAAACAAATGTTGAATTATTTTGTTCCTGACTTTATCTTTCTCTTACTTAACAGTCCTTTTAGCACATATGCTAGGAACATAAGGGTCAGTTAATCATTCTCTAACTTCAGAGAACAAGCTACCTCCCTGTTTTACTGTGCTCTTGGAGATCTCTTGCTTGCATCTGAAGGCCAGGAATAGAACACATAAATATTCACGATTTTCCTTGTTTCTGCTTATTCCATTCCTTCTCCTTTTATATTCCCTTGCTAGGTGATATTATCTATTGTCTTACTTTAAAACATCAGTGTTCTCGTGCTTCCCAAGACTGTAACATCAACCATACGCCTCTTTTTGCTAAAGACTGATATCCACCTATTGAGAACATGTCTCCACCACATGCATCACAGGAACTGCATAACCTCCATTCAAAAACTTAATCATTTTCTCATGTTCTCAATTTTACTAAAATTTGCATGAGCTGAGGATCATTTAGGAAGAGATAGATGTGTTACGGTACATTGGAAATCTGTGTCTATCATTTCATATATATTACTCATCTTTTCATCAAATCTTCTGTGCCTAAACCTGTAATATTTTCAGGTATCTTCTCTCTCACACCACTTAATTTCTCAATAAGTCCTGTTTATGTAGCATTCTAAACATTTTAAGAAGTAGAGAAAATTTTTAAAAAGTTGTATATAAATGGGATGTGAAGACTAAAATTTAATTGAACTCACATTACCTGATTTACATGCCAGCTGGAATTCACTATTTATTGAAGACTTAGTCCATTATTAATGCGATAAAGCTAGGCAAAACAAAATAATTAATGGAATACTAACTTTCGTTGAAAACAAAGATCAATGAACTATGCCTAGAGGTCTTTCTGATCTGTCCCGGGCTTTTCTTCCCCCTCATTGATCCTCAGGTTAAGAATGTTTTCTAAGCTTTTAAAGAATGTTGTCACCCTCCTGACTCTCCCCACCCCCAAGAAACACACACACAAAGAAGAATACATGAATACATAGCAGGAGCAACAGGGCTGGTAATGAAAATATTTACCACTTGGTGCATTCGCTACAGATAGTCTTCAGATATTGGTTGCACAGAAATAAGCAGCCAGATATCAGAATTCAAAATTTCCACTCAGTGCTGCATTGCCAAGTCCCATAAACAATTTACGAATAACTTAAGTGGAATCATATATTTTTAGTTTAAGAAGTTAAGTTCTCTAATTTCTTAGGGGAAGAGAGTGCAATATATGTAAAATTAAATTTGATTAATTATTTTTCAGTTTGTTTCCAAGTAATAGTGATGATATAGATATTATTCTTATATTATCAATTGTAATATAGTTGTTGTTGTTGTTGTTGCTATGTGCCGTCGAGTCGTTTGTAACTCATAGTGACCCTATGTACAACAAACAGCCCTAAGCCTTGTTCTATCGCACTGCCTCTGACACACCCATCCCGATTACCCCAGTCACTAAATCAATCCACCTCATAGATGGTCTTCCCCTCCTGTGCTGTCCCTCCACCATACCAAGCATGATGTCCCTCTCCAAGGACCTGTCTCTCCTTACAACATGTCCAAAGGATGTCAGACGAAGCCCCAGAATCCTTGCCTCCAAGGAGTAGCCTCATTTAACCCTCTCCAGGATGAATCTGTTTGTTTTCTTGGCAGTCCATGGTACATTCAATACTCTTCTCCAGCACCACAGCTCAAAGGCATCAATTCTCCTTCTATCCTCCCTAGTCATTGTCCAACTCTCTGATGCGTAACAAGTGATTGCAAAGACCATGGCCTGTATCAGGCGCACCTTAGTCTCCAAAGACACACCGTTGCTCTTGAGTACTTTAGAGAGGTCCCTAACAGCAGACTTTCCCATGGCAATGTGACTTTTAATTTCCTGGCTACTGGTGCCAAGAGTGTTGACTGTGGAGCCAAGCAAACTAAACCTGTGAACAATCTCAATCTCTTAACTATCCATTCTGATGCTGCCAATTGGTCCAGTGGTGAGAATCTTTGTCTTCTTGACATTGAGCCTCAATCCATGTTGAAGGCTGCAGTCCTTGACCCTCTGCAGCAATTGCATGAGGTCTTCCTCCGTTTCAGCAAGCAGGGTTGTGTCATCTGGATAACACAGATTGTTAATAGATCTTCCACCAATCCTGATGCCACACTTCTCCTTATAGAGCCTAGCCTCTCGGATAATCTGCTCTGTATACAGGCTGAAAAGGTATGTAGACAGGACACATCCCTGGCATACACCCTTCCCAATTTTGAACCATACAGTGTTACCCTGCTCTGTCCTGATGACTGCCTTTTGGTCCAAGTATAGATTTCACATTAGCACGATTAAATGTTCTGGGATTCCCATTCTTCTCAGAGTCAGCCACAGTTTGTTATGATCCACGCAGTCAAATGCCTTTGCATAATCAACTAAACACAGATATACATTCTTCTTGTGTCCTGCTTTCAGCTAAGATCCATCCAACATGGGCTACAATATCCCTAGTACCACGACCCCTTCTAAACCTAGCCTGGACTTCTGGCAGTTCTCTGCTGATGTGCTGTTCCAGCCGTTTTTGGATAACCTTCAGTAGAATCTTGCTTGCATGTGGAATCAATGATATCGTTCTGTAGTTTCCACACTCTGTTGGGTCACCCTTCTTCGGAGTGGGAACAAATATAGATCTCTTCCAGTCAATTAGCCAAATGGTTGTTCTCCAGATTTCTGAGAGACTATATTTTTGATGCACGTGTATAAACTTGAAGGGAAATATAAATAAGGGCAAGAAGTTTATGAAAACGGTTGTTATTATGCACCGTAGAATCGAAACCGACCCATAGCTGACCCTCCGGTGGGTTTTTAGAGGCAGTTAATCACAGGGGAAGAGATTGTCCAACTTTTCCCCACATAGCATCTGGTGGTCTCGAACCGCACATGTGCCTTCGGGATTGCAGCACGGCTTCTTGCCACTAGGCCACCAGAATATAACTAGACTATTTTAAAATGAATTCTATCCTACAGGTGTCAATTTCAAGATATTATGCATATGCCTTGGGATAGTGATTATCTATTTATAAATGAGTCACTGAGGGTAAAGAGATCCTTTCTTAAATGGACCATGACCCCAGTTTTCACTAGACAGATAGCATCAATCTTCTAGAGGCAGGAATAGATAAGTGGTTTGTAGAGGAAATTTGTAAAATGTATTGGGGCAAGCAGGATGAGACACAGAAGATTTTTTTAGTTCATTAATTTATTAATTCAGCAAAATATTAACAAACACTATACAATGTGTCATAAATTGTGCTGAATATATGAATTTACATCTTCATATAAACACACACACACACACACACACACACACACACACACACATCTAGGGGTCCATCTGATCAGTAACTATGTACAGCTTTGGACTCTGATGGCATGTTGTATTTACCTGAGGTTATAACCAAACTCTTTTCTAGCTCATCTGTAACGTGTAGACTAAACTACACAACAGACGATAACACTCTACAACCTCTGTCTTCAGACCTGACTCTTTACTACTACTCATCTGTTTATGCAACTTTAATGGTTTCTGTACCCTTGTGCCTACTTCTCCTTTCTCTGTACTGCTTTTCCTGGCGAGGCTCCTAAGTCCTCCCGTGTGTCTGGTTGGAGCCTGGCATTTTCCTTAGATGATGTTGTTTTTCCTCTGGCCTCAGCTGCTTATTTGTTTTTGTTGTTAGTTGCTCTGGAGTCTGTTCTGACTCATGTTGACCTTTTCTATCATTGATTGTGAATATGTTTGCATTCTTTGCTGCAGTATCAATCCCCTCAGTAAATGTGTTCTGTGCTCTTCTACCTTGCTTAACATGTTGTCCTTTTCTAACAGTTGATCTTTCTTGGCAATATGTCCAAAATAAATGAGTCTCTAGGAGTAGAAGGCGATCTTTCCTGCAACTAGATCAAGTGGAAAATACCACTCTTTTAGCATTAGGAAAGGTACAGGATTTAGAAACGAGACTTGAAAGAACTAATTGTGTAGGCACGGTGAGAAACAGAAACTCTCCAGAAGTCAACTAAAAAACCTGGCTGTGGAGTTGAAACTGACTCATAGCTGACCCTCCAGCAAGATTTCTGAGTTTGTAAATCACAAGGGAATAGATTGCCCATTTTTCTCCTGAGCTCTTGGTGGATTCAGATCGTTTATTTTCTTCTATTTTCAGCCAAATTCTCTAAAGACGAGGCTGCCAGAGCTCCATTACAGGAAAGTATTACTCAGCAATCCTCCTGATATCAACTAGACAAGAACTGAGGGGAAGAAATTAAAGTTTTGAAACAGTGTTCATAGCAAAGCATTACGCTAACTTTAGAGGTCTATGTCTAAGTTTCGGAAAATCTTGCCCTGTGCACTGCTTGAAGGGCCACCACTGAGCAGTTTCCGTTGCCAATTGTGAGCCTGCTCAGTGAGTTAAAACTAATACTTTTCTATTTGAGAGCTTCCACGAGTCAAGACAGACTGTGTAATCTTGTTCTGCTGAGTGTAGGTAGAGAAAAAATGAACTAACCAAAGACAAATCCCCCAAATCAGTGTAGTCATATTGATTGCAACTCATAGTGGCCATCTAAGAAAGATTAGAACTTCCCGCAGGGTTTCGGAGGCTATAAATCTTAATATGCTTATATATGCTAAATGCTATATACTGCTTCATCTTTCTTTTATGAAGTGAGTGACTCATGGGTTTGAACCACCCACCTTTCAGTCATCAACTAAATCACAAAGGCCACTTAATAGAAAGAGAAGAAACTACAGAAAAAGAGTTAGAAAACATCACAGACCATTTTTTCATCAGGTAAGCAAAGAAGGTGCATTGCAATCATTATCTGGTGTTACAATGTGTTTAGTAAAAGAATAATTAAGTTGACTTGCACTTCTGAGGTTAAATTATCTAAAAGATAACTGTTTGGACAGTTATGTCATGTCAGTGCCTGCCATAGGCTCTGTTTTTTGTAGATACTCTCCTGAATAATATTCAAATGTTTGTTCTGGAAATGACTGCGTAGATCATTAGAAATTTCTCCCCTGTGTATCGACTGGGAAATCAAGTGAATGTGTTCTCAACCTAGCTATATCCATTATACATTTTCTGAAAGCTTGATATCTGAAGTGTCCTAATCCTAAGAAATATGATTATTTTGTATTTAAATCTAGTTATATTTTTAGTACAAGGAGAAAACATAACATCTTATGTAGCGAAAAACCCAATACATGTTTTTAATAGTGTCTTTCCTCTTTTTAAAAGAAATTTGTTTTTTAACATGCATTTTTTTATTATAGTGATTTATTTACAAAGTTTGAGTCCATTGTTTTTCACAAAAGATCCTTCCCATTTCCTTCACCCCACCCACCCATCGAATTTTGCAACCCTATGATTAACACCCTATCCCCTCCTTCTCAATCCTCTATTTCCACCCTCCCCGCTTAGATCTTCATACTCATTCTACAATAATAGTTTTATACAATATTTGTCCTTATGGGACTGAGTGAGTTCACTCAGAATAAGGCTTTCCAGTCTCTCCCAAGTTAGGTAGTGATTTACAAAGTGATTGTTCCTGTGTGCTGCAAAGTATTCCATTGTTTGAATGTACGACAGCTTCTCAATTCATTCATTTGTGGTTGGGCATCTGGGCTGTTTCTATCCATGTTCTTGTGATGGTGAATAATGCTGCTGTGATTATTGGTGTATTGTCTTTCCTCTTAAGATCTCACTTTTAGCAACAAGTCTAAACTTATATCTTCATTTCAAAG
>NW_006399753.1:42327630-42349292 GCF_000299155.1 Elephantulus edwardii
TACTGAGAAAGAAGTAGAATCCTAAGATTAGGCTCTTTCATACACTATCACTAGACAATGATATTTGCATTAAAAATAATAACTGTATTCAAGATATTCAGGGTATAATCCAGGCAAAATTGAGATGTACTGAAATGGTGGGAATTTGGCTATAAGGATAAAAGTATGGCTAGATTGAGAAGAATGAGAATACAAGAACACTTAATTATGCTTATATGAAACATATCTAGACTAAAGCTGTTGTACCAAAAAAAAAAAGCAAGGGAACATTTGATGGTTAAAACTGAAAAAGGTGTGTATTAGACTAAGCTCTGTCCTTTCTCCACACCTACTCAGTCCGTATGCTAATCAAATAATTTATGAAGCTGGACTCTATGAAATGAGATGTGCATCAGGACCAAAGGAAGATTCATCAACAACCTGTATTATGCAGAAGACTTGAGGCACTTGCTGCAGAAGATCGAAGATTGCAGCCTTCCATATGGATTACATCTCAACATTGAGAAAACAAAAATCCTCACCACTGGGCCTAAAGGAAACACTATGAGAGACCAAGAAAAACAAAAAAGAAATAGTCAATGATTTCATCTTGCTTGGATCCACAATCAACACCCTTGGTACTAAAAGTAAGGAGATCAAGAGACATATTGTTGTTGTTGTTATGCATTGTCAAATCACCTGTGACTAATAGCAACCCTATAAACAACAGCCCTAAACCCTCCTCTATGCCTTGCCAAGGTTATTGTCTCCGACGTGCCTATTTTTATTACCCCAGTCATTGAATCAATCCATCTTATCGAGGGTCTTCCTCTCCTGCACTGTCCCTCCAGCCTTCCAAGTATGACGTCCCTCTCCAAGGACTGATCCTGCTTTGCAAGATGTCCAAAGTATGCCAGACAAAGCTTCAGAATCCTTTTCTCCAAGGAGTAGCCTCGCTTTACCCTCTCCAGGATGAACTTGTTTGTTTTCTTGGCAGTCCATGGTATATTCAATACTCTTCTCCAGAATCACAGCTCAAAGGCATCAACTCTCCTTCTATCATACCTAGTCATTGTCCAGATCTCTGATGCATAGAAAGTAATTTCAAAGACCATGGCCTGTATCAGGCACACCTTAGTCTCTAGACTGACATCATTTCACTGTGGCACTAGGGATATAATATAATATAATATAATATAATATAATGTCAGATGGATCTTGGCTGAAAGCAGAGAACCAGAGGAATGTTTACCTGTGTTTCATTGACTATGCAAAGGCATTTGACTGTGTGGATCACAACACACTGTGTTTGACTCTGAGAAGAATGGGAGACGTATCAGCATTGGGAAAGTCTGCTGGCAGGGACCTCTCCAAAGGCCTCAAGAGGCCAGTTTAAACACTAAGATGAGCCTGATTTAAGTCATAGTCTTTCCAAGTCCCTGCTATGCATCGGAGAGCTGGACACTGAACATGAATGACAGGAGAAAATATGATGCCTCTAAGTTGTCATATTGGAAAGAGTGCTGAATGTCACATGGACTGCCAAAATAACAAAGAGTTAAGTCTGGAAGAAAGTACAACCAGAAAGCTCCATGGAAGAAGGATGAAGATGCTTCAACTCATATACTTTGGGTTATTCCTTGGAGTGAGATATCAAGATTAGGAAAGTGAAAGGCTAGTGAAAGATAGAAAGATGCTCAGTAAGATGGACTGATATAGTACTGGTGACATTGGGCTTAAGTGTTGGGAATAATAAGAATTATAAAGAATAGGACAGATCTGTTGTTCATAAAGTCACTACCAAAAATACTTGACTTGAAGACATTTGATATCAACAATGACAGTGGGAGTTGGAAGGGAAAATGGAGATTATAGACCCTATTTTTGTACTACATCTTGCTCTGTGGTGACCTGTGAGGAATATATGGGGACCCCTTTCTATAAGGGCACATGGCTTCGTTTCTGCCTTAGCCTCTAAGATTTTAATAATTAAGTACCTCAGAGAATCAGACTATTCTGTCATGTAATTTCCTGAAAACCAGTAAGCTCATTTCCTAGTTTTACTAGAGCTGTGGTACTGTGCAATTGAATTGTGTTTTCCACTAAAGAGAGAATGTTCTGTGAACTAATACTCACTTTTAAGTGTGTAAACACTTCCAGGAAGACAAGAATAGCTCCAATAGAGTAGTAGGCAGCCTGAATTCATCTTCAGAAACCAGTAACTCTCTTTAAATGAGTGACCCAGACAGTCCTGTTGTTCTTGCTTGTCTGTGAACACTCCACTCCTGCTTCCCACTAACCTTCCCACTCCTGCTCCACAAGCACCTGCTGGGCTGAGGAGAAAGAAATCTTCCAGTTGGGCTCCGTGAATGAGGACCATGACAGTGAGGGTTATAGTGTCTTACTCCCAACTGTATGTCCAGAGAAACATTTGCTTTAGAAACAATGTTTTCCACTCAAAAGGAAATTCAAGCGTACAATGGTAACTGCTGCTACTCCCTAGCCCACAAATCCCTTTTTGTCCTGATATTTTTACAAATGGCTCTTGAGAAAATTCTAGGTAGTGAGTAGATGCATCATTCTTTATAAATCACAGTGCTGCTTCTCTGAGAAGAGGAAAGAAGCACAAAGCTCTCCACCAGCTCTCAGGCTCCCACTCAATGTGCCTTCACAATGTAAAGCCATATGGGGCAACATGGCTTTGTCAGCTCCAACTTAGCAGACAGAGCAGGTGATTATTTTCATTGAAAGGCAATAAACTCCAAATACTATCATTATGGGCCTTCTCCCCGTCTCTTTTGAAGCTTTCATTATTATTGCACAGCAGCCTTGGCAATTGTATTTGTCAACACTGTAGGGAAAACCGTGCAACCTGTTGGTGGGTTTAGCAAATTGAGGTTTGTAATGTGAATACTGATGTTTTCGAAAGCTCTGTCCTGGTGGCATGGGGAAAGTCTGTCATTAAGAATGGCATTACATTCTGTTTATTGTGATTAGAAGTGTTTTTTGTTGGGTTTTTGTTTTGTTTTGTTTTTAAATTTTGGTGGTGTTCCCCCCCACCCCTACCCCCTATCAAGTTTTAAAAGTGTAATTGCTTTTGGAATCTGAAGAAATAAAAGACACTACAACAAGAAACTACATTTAAAATTGTATATAATTGTTAAGTAGGTATGGGAAGTTAAAAGTAGTCATAGTGTTTAAGGAGATAAGACATAGATTGTAATATATGAAGTTGTTTACTGCAAACCTTTGCCAGAAAGGTTTACAATGGAGTAGATAATGAAACTGATGTTAAAGTGGCTTAAAAATATAGTAAAGACAGTGTAAGCAAACCAGCAAATAGTAAGGAAATAATGAAAGTAGCTCAAGTAAACCAGTTAATTTAAAGGGAAATTAGAGGCAATGAATATAACTATTTGTGTGTGAAGTGAATACTGTATGGAGACAAGAAGGGTAATATAATTCTGAATTGATGGTACATTTACATTAAATAATAATAGATCTGTGTAGTGAACAATAAACCCATTGGATATACTAATGTATTGTAAAAGAAAAATGTTATGTGCAAGTTCCAAGATATGCATTTAAATTCTTTCCATAGCAAAGAAGAGATAGGAAAAAGAAAACAAGATCTACCTATTTATTCATCTCTTCATTAATTCATTTAGAAATTTTTATTCTGTGCCCACCAAAAACAAAACATAGTTGTTGCTGTGTCATGTACTGTCAGGTCAGAACTGACTCTTAGCTGTCCCTCCAACCAGTTTTCAGGAAGATGGTCTATCTTTATCTTGTGGAACAGTTGGCGGATTTGAACTGTGTGCCTTTAGATTTGGCTGTGCAAGTCATAAACAATAGATCTAGATCCCAGAGCTCCCCAAGACATGATCGGGCAGTATTTCTGCAAATAACAATGTCTGTTTTTTCACTCTTATGGAGAATTATGTGAACAATGAGAAAGCTAGTAGTATCTATAAAGTTTAAATTCAGACAATGATATCTTCCTTGAAAGTAAAAAAAAAAAAGGATCAGAAGTTAGAAAGTGACTAGGGGACAATATTTAATGAGTACACCCAGCATGTTAAAGCTATGTGGGACACAAGAAGAAGAGTGGTATGTGACTATACATGTGCTATAGAGAGAAAGGAATGCTATCTCTGAAAGAGGTTAATTAAAGAAGAGAGGTCCCTATGTGATTGAAGAAGGAAGGGACTTAGGAAGAATGGGAGCATTGACTCTTAATAGGAGGACAAGGAGGTCATCCATATAATGGAAGGGGATTCTAGAAGGTCTACAGTTGGGATGGTCTATGAACTGTCTTATTGTGCTAACGGGCCATCTCTCCATGCTGTGTTTAGGTTAGAGTGTTTGTGTGCTTGTGTAATTATTGGTGTGAGTGAGTGTGAAGCAAGAATGCTTTTGAAGAGGTCATTGACATGACACAGATGATAACTGATATAAATTGAAAAGAGAGTGAAGTGGTGAAGTTGAGGGAAAGTGAATAGATATGAGAAATGCATCAAAAGGTGCTAATAAGATTGGATAGACTGATAGGATGGAATTTAAGTTTGAGGGAGAAAAGAGAATGTAAGAATCATGATAGACATTTTCATTTGAATAACAGAAAGAACTGACATATCAGTTACAGGTGAATGGTGGGAGAAATAGTGGTACGAGGAGCCAGAGTTTTCTTGTTTTGGCTAAATGAGATATAAGGTGGTTTAGACATTGTGAAAGTGTAACAATTAGGAGAACTTATTTTCAGATGCCAGACAGTATAATGTGCAAGGGTTTAAATACCTCAGAGTCAAAAAGCCTAGTTTCAGGCTATTCTTTCTGTTTCACTATAGAATAGACCTTGTGAAAGTGCTCCATTCATTTTTGCAAAGATTGAAAGATGATGAGTAGCAGAATACTATCTAAAATGCAGAAAATATCTAGTAAATTTTGCACATCATATGGTTAAATATTATTACCAAGAAGTGCTTGCCACAACCCATGAAATAATGTCTGCACTGCTATGGAAATGACCGATTGCAACATGTGAACCCATTACCTTAAAAACAAAACCATATGGCGGGTTTCATAATTACTTCAGTAATTAGACTTGTGAGAAAAATAATTTGAAAGGCGCTAGCTGTTCTTTTGCAGTCAGTCAGGAATAGTTTTTCTATAATGATGAAGACTCTGGATTTTCTGGAATTAAAGCTTTTTTTCCCCCTTTACTGACATAAAATAAATAAAAATCACCTAAAGTTCTAGTTGGTGATCTTCCTTTTCAAGGACTTTGAAGAGCATTTTTTCTTATCCATAGTAGACTTTTGTTTTGGTTTCCTGCATATTCTATGTTTACTTCTTCAATATGTGACCAGAGAATAACTAGAACACAGCACCTATAGCTGATACTACATTCTGAGTGGCTTAACATTGATGGTGTAAACTTGTACTGGTCTTTTGAGCAGAAGTTCTCTGGTTAAATATTTTAAGATACTGTTTGTTTTGAAAGTTGACTCTTCAAGCTTTCTTCTATGACTTTGTATAAAATCACTGACTAGGACATTCTTTGGGCTCTGTCTTATAAAAATAACATTTTGTAGTGCCAAAAGTGCTCTATAAGGGGTTTCTTTTCAACTTTATATTGAAGATGATGATATGTTTTAAATAAATTATCCTAACATTTCGGTGGTTGTTAGGTGAGGTCAAATTGACTCTGACTTTAAGTAGCTCAACGTATAACAGATGGAAAACTTGCCTGAGCCTGGGCCATGCTGTCTCTGCCATGCCTAAATACATTTATTTAGTTGTCATATAATTGACTCATCTTAGAAATCTTCCATTCATGCGTTCATGCCACTGAGTGGGTATTAGTTTATAGCTGACTGCCTGGTAGGATTCCCCAGCTATCAATCACATAGGGGGAGATTGACCATTTTTCTCCCAAGGGGTTCCTAGTGGATTTGAACCACCAGCAAGACACAGTCTCTGGGTTAACAGCATAACACTCTGCTTTAAATAGATAAAAATTAAAAATGTGTTATGTATTCTTAAATAGAAGAATTGAAAAAAATACCTTATTATAGGATGTTATTGTTGGATGAATTTGATCCCATAAATGGTCATGTGCACAGCACAGATTTTAGCAAGAGCTTATTGTCTATTTGCTTCAAGATCAAACAGAAACATATTGTCAAATGGGTCACTTAAATATAAGGAAAGACAATTAAAATCATTAAGTTGGCCCACAGGAAAATCTAAAAGTGCTGACTACCCCTTGAATAAAATCAGTTGCCTATTAGAATATTTTCAAATGGATTTATAATATCTGCTATGATTTACATTTACCTGGAAGCTTTCTTTAAAAAAAATAAAAGATACTATATTAGAATTTTAATAAAAGATAGGCCTTCAGTGTTAATTCTTTACTTAGGGGAGTGTTATGTACTACAAGTGATCAAATGTTCAAAGACTCAAAGCACCTATGGAAATTTATAATACTAAATCAGTTTATTATGCAAATGCTACACATGTGTTAGACATTTTATTAAATTTTACCTACATGTGTTAGTGCTGTCTAGGATATAAAGGATATTTATATATCTACATCATCTAGCTCATGTCAGATGGATCTTAGCAGAAAGCAAAGAATACCAAACGAATGTCTATCTGTGCTTCATTGACTATGCAAAGGCTTTTGACTGCGTGGATCATAACAAACTGTGGCTGACTCTGAGAAGAATGGGAATCCCAAAACATTTGATTGTGCTAATACAAAACTTATGCTTGGACCAAGAGGCAGTTGTCAGAACAGAGCAAGGAGACACTACATGGTTCAAAATCAAGAAGGGTGTTCGTCAGGGATGTATTCTGTCTCCATACCTTTTCAATCTGTATGCAGAACAGATCATCCGAGATGCTGGGCTATATGAAGAGGAATGACACAACTGCTTGCTGAAACTGAGGAGGACCTGAAGCGCTTGCTGCAGAAGATCAAGGACTGCAGCCTCCTATATGGAAGCTCAATGTCAAGAAAACAAAGATTCTAACCACTGGGCCAAGTGGCAGCTTCAGCATGGATTGGTGAAGAGATTGAGATAGTTAACAGTTTTAATTTACTTGGCTCCACAGCCAACACTCTTGGTAACAGCAGCCAGGAAATCAGGAGACGAATTGCATTTGGAAAGTCGGCTATGAGGGACCTCTCAAGAGCACTGAAGAGCAGCGATGTCAGGCTGGGTACTAAGGTGCACCTGATCCGGGCTATAGTCTTTGCAATTATGTGCTATGCATCAGAGAGTTGGACAGTGAATAGGGTTGATAGAAAGAGGATTAATGCCTTTGAGCTGTGGTGCTGGAGACAAGTGTTGAAATACCATGGACTGGTCCTGGAGAGGGTGAAGCCAGAGTGTTCCCTGGAGTCAAGGATTCTGAAGCTTCGTCTGACATATTTTGGGCATGTTGCAAGGAGAGACTGGTCCTTGGAGAGGGACATCATGTTTGGCAGAGTGGAGGGGTAGCAAAGGAGAGGAAGACCTTTGATGAGATGGATCGATTCTGTGACTGGAGTCGTGGGAATAAGTGTGTTTGAGATGGCTACGTTGGCACAGGATAGAACAGCATTTAGAGCTCTTGTACATAGGGTCGCTATGAGTCACAAGTGACTCGATGGCACATAACAACAACAACAACAACAACATCTGTATCTATGTTTTACATCTAAATTTTTGTCTATATTATCTATATCTAGAGAGAAATTTCTTTTTTAAAGTGGATTGGCTCATAGGAATTGGAAAGACCAATATTTGCTTTGCAGTCAATGGGCTAGAATCTCCAGTAGGTTAGCTATGTTACAGTTCTGAGGCAAAATAGAATTTCTTCTGTCTTGACAATGCTCCATTTTTGCTTTTAAGGTCATAAAATGATTGGAAGAAGCTTGCTCATGTTAGGAAGAATAATTTGTTTCACCTCAAGTTAATGAATGTAAATACCATTCATTTGTAAATACTTTCATAATAACAGTTATACTAGTATTTGACTGAGTAACTGGGAACTATAGTAAAAACATTGACTTATCAAATTAACCATCATAATAATATTTTCTTAGTTTTTACATCAAACTCATGAATGCTCTCTAAGCATTTGTTTTTCCCTTTCTTTAACAAATGAGAAGGTTAGGTCAAACGGTATTTTTCAGAAAGCACCATACTGCCTTCCAGAGTGGTTGCACCATTTTATACTTCCACCAACAGTGAATAAAGGTCTCAGTTTCTCCACAACCTTACTAGCATTTGTTGTTTGCTGCTCTGTTGAATTTTGCTTTTCTTACTGGGGTGAGATGCTACTTCATAACTGTTTTGATTTGCATTTATGGATTTTGAACATTTCTTCAAGTGTTTGTTTGCCATCTAAATGTCTTCTTCAGTGAAGTGTCTGTTCATATTCTGTGTCCATTTTTGATTGGGTTTTTACATTTATCTTGTTGTAGTACTTGAGTATTCTATAAATTGTAGATATAATCCCTTAACAGGCATGCCATTATCAAATACTTTTTCCCAGTCTGTGGCTTTCCTTTTAACCCTGTTGAAGAAGTATTTGGAAGCGCATAGGGATTTGATTCTTAGAAGGTTCCATCCATCTATTTTATCCTCTCCTTGTTGTAGGTTTTTCAGGCTGCTTGGAAGACTGTTTATGTTGTGTATTAAGGCTTCTAGAGTTCTTCCAAGCCTTTCTCTGATGAAGTTTATAGTCCTTGGTTTTAGTCCTAGGTCGTTGATCCAGTTTGAGTTGGTTTTTGTGTATGGTGTGAGGTGGGGATCTTGCTTGAGTTTTCTGCAGATAGTTTTTCAATTTTGCCAACATCATTTGTTAAAAAGGCTGACGCTTCCCTACTTATTTCATTTCCTTGTCAAAAATAAATTGACCATAGGTAAAGGGGTTGATTTCTGGGTTCTCCACTCTATTTCATTGATATATGTGTCTGTCATTATACCATACCACACTGTCTTGACCACCATGGTAGTGTAGTAGGATTTGAAATCAGGAAGTCAGATGCCTCCTACCTTGTTTCTCTTTTTAAGGAGTGTTTTCACAGAGTTGGAAACAGAAATACCATTTGACCCAGCAATTCCATTACTGGGAATATACCCTAAAGAAATAAAAACTTCCACCCAAGCAGATATATGCACACCCATGTTTAGAGATGCGTTGTTCACAATAGCAAAGAGATGAAAACAACCCAAGTGGCCATCAACAAACAATTGGATATAGAATCTGTGTTATACACAATGGAACACCACAAATCACTGAAAAACAAGGAACTCATGGAGTATTATACACTGTGGTTGACTCTGGAGGACTTTATCCTGAGTGAAATACCTCAGTCACAAAAGGAAAAATACTGCATAATGCCCCTGTTATAAAACAGGACTGACATTGGAGTTGTGGGGAAACTAAGTAAAGAGGGAATAAATAATGCACATTGCATTGAAATAGAGGGAAAGAACTGCTTAAAAGGAATATATGATTAGGTATTATTTGTATGACAACAGTCCAGAATAAGAGCTGCATAATAAAGTGGAGTAGGGTGGGTGGGTAATTGTACAACAATGAAAGAAATTTCTTTTCAAAGAGAAAAGCTAACTGGGGGTGGCATAGAGGAAAGTATGTAACAATAAATGAATGGAAATCTAAGTTATCTATAAATTTTCAATAAAGTCTCAATTAAAAAACTAAAAATAATAACAAATGATAAGGCTGAGGAGTAGAGAGCTTAAAAGTCTGAGCAGGATCACAAAATTAGCAAAAAAAGAAAGCTAGAATTCAGTTTGATCTGTATCCTGTATTTTTAATTGTTCCATGGTGGTTTTAGAGCTCTGGTGGCCTAGGAAGTAAGGAGTTGTATGGCCCATTAAAAAGCAGGTGATTGAAAATCTCCAGCCTTCTCTTCAGGAGAAAGGTGGACAATCTTCTTTCCCCAATTTTTAGCTTCTGAAAACATTCTGGATGGTCAGTTAAAAAAAACAAGTACTGGGAAAATAATTTACTGATAATTATAACATTTGTTGACAAAGAGGAAGAGGCTCTGGGTTTCCATTTCAGAAAGGGCACTGGGAAGAACTCATATCCTATCCCTGTTCTTCCACCCACAGGGGATGGCTGTCAGAACTGACAGTGGGGAGATGGGCCCTAACTCTTGAGAACTTTTATCCACTGCCCTTGTTTTAGGCAAAGTTCTTGACTGCTAAATGAAAGACAGGGACCCACCCTAAAACTGCCTAAGAGAAAGGTGTGGCAGTCTCCTTCCATATACACTACAGCCCTGGAACGCTATATATACAGTGCTGCCATGAATCAGAATCTACCTGATAGCAATGAGTTTTACATGTTAGTAGAAAACTATGTTACTTGACAGCAGGTTATAAAATAACTTTTCAAATTGTGATATATTTCATAAGAAAATTCCAAGAAAAGTATTTTGATCATATTTTTAAAATAAAGTTTATGGAGTTTTATGAATCTAATGGTTTTTCTTTGATGCAAATCTCTTACTGGCAAAATCTGTAATGACTGGGCTGTATTTTAGGCTCTATCTACTTATTAATTTCTTTTGCTGTGAATCAAATTCATTTTATTTGGTTAATTTAGCATCTGTAGAATATGATGTAATATAACAATATTCTGCTGCGACAGTAGTTAATGGTAACCTATAAAACTTCATATTATTTGTATTCATGTTTCAATGTGCTACGGAAATGGAATAATATTTAGACAGATTCACTGATCAGCTGTATGAAATTACTGCTATCAAATAACTGATACTTTTAATATCATAAAACCAACAAATTTCAACCTAGAGAAAAAAGCAAATAAATTTGAAAATTATCTAGGGGGCTTAGTTGGTTCTCTCCTTCAACACTCTTGGCACCAGCAGCCAGGAAATCAAAAGACATATTGCATTAGGAAATTCTGCTGTCAGGGACCTCTTCAGAGTGCTTAAGAGCAATAATGAGGCAGTCTAGAGATCAAGGTGCACCTGATCAGGACATGGTCTTTATAATTACTTGCTATGCATCAGAAAGCTGGACAATGAATAAGGGTGGTAGAAGAAAAATGGATGCCTTTGAGTTGTGGTGCTAGAGAAGAGTATTGGATTACTAGAAGAACAAACAGGTTCATCCTGGAAAGGGTGAAAACAGGCTGCTATTCCTTGGAGGCAAAGATTTTGAAGCTCCATCTGATGTACTTTGGGGATGTTGCAAGGAAGGACCAGTCCCTGGAGAGGGGTATCATGTTTGTGAGGGTGGAGAGAGAGTGCAAGAGAGGAAGACCCTGGAGGAGATGGATTGGCTCAGTGACTGGATTAATGGGGGTAGAGTCGGTGAGATTGGCTCAGGATGAAGCAGGTTTCAAAGCCATTGTACATAGTACATTGTACTATGAGTCGTAAGTGACACGCCGGCACATAACAACAACAACAAACAACAATAGTGCTCCCTAGAAGAAAGGAAGTTGAAACATCCTAGTATATATTTTGGGCATGTTCTGATCAGGAGCTCTGCTGGCTTAATGGTAAGAAGTTTGACTGACAACGTCAAAGCTTGTGGTTTGAATTCACCAACTGCTCAGAAAAAAGATGGGCCATCTCCTATGTTATTTACTGCCTCTGAAAACTTTCTGAAGAGTCAAGTATGAGTTTATTTCCAATTGGAAGTAAACAAATGAGGATGGCCTGATCTTAGAGAAAGACATCATGCTTGATATAGGAGAGGTTCACAAAGGAAGAACTTCAACAAGACAGACTGACACAGTGGCTGCAACAATGGGTTCAAGCATGACAGTAATTCTAAATATAACAAAAGAGAGGGCAATGTTCTGTTTTGTTATACATGGAGTTATTTTGAGTCAAAGTGCACTCATTGGCACCTAACACAAATATAAACAACAATAAGATAATTAAGTCACCATGTTCTAGTAACGTAATAATCCACTTTACAGATTGTATTGGATTGAAGTGGATACCCTTAGTAAACTACTGACATTCCAAAAACCTCAATGTTAGAGAACAAATCTAATATTGACTGGAAATATTTTAGAAAGTCTTTTTATCCATCTTTTAATTTGTCATATTTTTAACGTGTTGGGTTTTTTTCCCTTTTTACTTAG
This sequence comes from Elephantulus edwardii, assembly GCF_000299155.1. Taxonomy (NCBI): domain Eukaryota; kingdom Metazoa; phylum Chordata; class Mammalia; order Macroscelidea; family Macroscelididae; genus Elephantulus; species Elephantulus edwardii. Next base: position 42,339,769 of record NW_006399753.1, read on the forward strand.
TGGGATATCTTTCAGTTGATGACTCCCTTCTATCTTAATCAAGACTAAATATCACAGAGGCTACTCTTATCTGCCTTTTTATTGTGATTTTAATGAAAATTTACAGAAAGATTGGGTATTCATTCACTCCTTGATGAACATTTTCTTCTTCCCCCCTCCCTTTTTCCTTCCCCAATTCACTATGTAATATACTTCATATTCCAAATTGTTAATTGTCATACATATAATGCCTAATCAAGAATTCCTTTCAGATAACCCTTTCCTTCCCCTATTTCAATGCAGTGTTCATTATCTATTTTCTCTTTTTCTGTTCTTCCCCTTTTAATTCCTTATCAACCCTTTGTCCTTTTGTTACTGAGACGTTTCACTAAGCATTAATATCTTCCAGACTCATCCATGTTGTGTAGTGTTTTACAAGTTCATTTCTTTTCAGTGTACCACAGATTTCTATCCATTCATTTGTTGACAGGCAGTTGGGATACTTCCATTTCTTCACTATTGTGAATAATGCTATAATAAACATGGTTATGTTAAATCTGTTTATATCACAGCTCTGATTTCTATAGAATCTATTTCCAGTAGTGGCATAGCTGGGTCAAACGATATTTCTATTTCCAACTTTCTGAGTAATCGTCCCACCACCTTCCACAGTGGTTGAAATAGTACATTCCCACCAGCAGTGAATGAGAGTTCCAATCTCTTGCCATCATTAAAAGCATTTGTTGTTTGCTGTTCTTATGAAATTAACTGTTGTTGTTGGGACTGTAGGTAGTATTCTTGGGTGTATACTTAGAAAACACTGAAGAGTATACCTAGAAAATCCTAGTGATTCTGCAAGAAAACTGTTGAACATGGTTGGTCTTTTTAGCAAATTAGCAGGATACAAGATCAACATACAAAAATCAGTTGGATTTCTCCACAGTAACAAAAAAGAACATGTTGTTGTTGTTGTTCTTATGTGCCGTCGAGTCGCTTGCGACTCATAGCGATCCTATGTACAAGAGCCCTAAACTCTGCTCTGTCCTGTGCCAATCACACTGTCTCTGACACTCCCATCCCGATTATCCCAATCACGGAAATAAGACTATCAATATCAATTGTTGTTTATGAACAAAAGACCTGGACACTTGTATAACTTTCATAGTTTCTCCAGGTTCAAAGGGTTTCCAGAGGCAAGCTATTTTAGAAGTTGATGCCACTCCTGCTTCCAAGCTTGTTTTAATCAGGGAGCTCCACCAAATACTGTCCACCATGGGGAACCATTTTCACATTTGACAAATCAGTTACAATAGTTAATTACAAGATGAAGTATTTAAATAGGATAAAATCTAGAGACTCAAAGAGCCATACAGAGAAAATTACAAATCACTACTGTAAGAAACAAAAAGAGACATAGAGAAATGGTAGACTATTTCATGCTCATGGATAAGAAGACTCAATACTGTGAAAATGAAAATTCTACCAAAAACATTCTACAAGGTCAATGCAATCACAATAAAGATACCACTTTCATTTTTTAATGAGATATAAAAGGAAATTTCTAGTTTTGGCTGGTATAGCAAGAGACCCTGAATAAGCAAAACAGTACTGAAAAAGGAAAAACAAGATAAGAAGAACTACACTCTCTGATGTCAAATCCTACTACATAGCCACAGTAATCAAGACAGCATGGTATTGATATAGCAGCAGACACTTAGATCAATGGAATAGAATTGAGACCCCAGAAATCAACTCATCTACCTGCGGAAAACTGATCTTTGACAAAGAAACACAATCAGCTAAGAGGGGAAATGACAGCCTCTTTAACAATTACTGCTGGCAAAATTGGGAAACCATCTGCAGAAAACTCAGGCAAGACTCATACCTCACACCATCCACAAAACCCAATTCAAGGTGTATGAGCAACTCAGACGTAAAAATGAAAGACTATACAGTTCATCAGAGAATAGTAGGAAGAACTCAAGATAATCTATAGCATGAACAGACTTCCAAGCATAATGATTAACTTACAATCAAGAGGATACAAATATATGAATGGGACCTTCTAAAACCCAAATCATTATGAAATCTTTTTAAAAAATAAGAGAAAAACTCACAGAAATCCACTTGAGCTTGAGTTAGTTAGTAACAGGAACATTCCAAAGTCTAGTGAGACACTTTACTAAGGAGCTTTTCACATGTTTAGGATTTTATTCTTAAATTATATGAATCTCATACAGTGAATGGGATGGATTGACACAGTGACTGTAGTAATTGGCTCCTATGTGTCAGAGATGATGATAAGGGCACAGGACGAGACAGGGTTCAAGTTTGTTGTTCATAGGGTCCCTATGGATTATACTTGACTAAATGGCACCTTACGACAGAAACATACAAGAGAAAAAGAACCTTGCACAAGGCAGTATTTGTCCTTTTGTGACTGAGATACTTCTCTCAGAATAATGTCTTCCAGAGTCACCCTTTTTGAATAATATTTCATGAGTTCCTTGCTTTTCAATGCAGCATAGTATTCCATCGTGCAAATATACCACAGCTTCTCTATCCATTCGTTTGTTGATGGGCACTTAGGTTGTTTCCAACTCCTTGCTATTGTGAAAAAAGATGCAATAAACATGGATGTGCATATATCTGCTTGGATGTCAGCTATGGTCTCTTCAGGGTATATTCCCAGTAGTGGAACTGCTGGGTCAAATGGTATCTCTATTTGAAACTTTTTGAAAAAGTGCCACACCGCCTTCCACCATTTTGGGTGGAGACTGAGAAAGATGGGATAAATAATGTATACTGCATTGAAACAGATGAGGAAGAAAACTGTTTAAAAGGGATACATAATAAGGTGTTTTGTCATGACAGGAGTCCAGAACGAAGGCTGCATAGTGGAGTGGACTTGGAGGAGGGATTGTAGAACAATGAAAGAATTTTCCTTTACTTTTAAAAGAGAAAAGCCCGCTGGGGGGGGGGGAGGGGGCGGCAGAGAGAAAAGAGCAACAATGAATGAATGGAAATCCAAAGTATCTATATATTTTCATTAAAATTAATAATAATTTTTAAAAAAATTTTGTTGTTGTTGTTGTTGTTGTTGTTGTTATGTGCCATCGAGTTGCCTGCGACTCATAGCGACCCTATGTACAACAGCCCTAAACTCCGCTCTGTCCTGTGCCAATCGCACTGTCTCTGACACTCCCATCCCAATTATCCAAGTCACTGAATCAATCCACCTCATAGAGGACCCTTGCAATTAAATATTGTATTTTCAGCTGTCACTCAACTTTAGGACCTCTAAATGTAAAGTAAGATTTCCTTAGTTTATATATTTCATTTCAACTGGTGATTTTCTGAGGACTCCCCAACAGTTACTTGCAAAGGAAATTAGAATAGGATGGGTTTTGTTCGCAAAGTATAAGTCTATTCCTACCTGAAAGGAAAGGACACAAAGGGTGCTATCTTTGGTTCCTGCCAGTCCAGCATTCTCAAGATAGCAATGACACTGTAGGAACAGCTTAAACAAACCGCTGGCCATATGATCATACTGGACTAAAACAAAACATTCATTGTTGTTGCTGCTAGATGCCATTGACTTGACTATGACTCATTGTGTCCCTGTAACATTCTTTAGTACTTCACTTAATCATTTAATATCTGGGCAGTACCTCAGATCCAGAAAAATTGGTCTTGTTGCACATGTAACATTCCTATTTGATCCATAATGAATCAAACTAAAATTATATTTCTTTCCTGACCAGTTTTTATTTCACTTCTCATCGGTCAATGTATTTGAAATGTGTATACCCTGATTACTGAGGCTTGAGAAAATGATATATTTTTATTTTTTAGTTCAAGATTAAACTTGAAAGAGTAAAAAAGTTTTTAGGTACAAGTAATGCAGGCAGGTTCTGTGAATGGACCTTAGCACTCTCTAGGGAATTAAACAATGGTGCTATTATATACAGCAAATTTATACTCTTTGACTAGCAATTTAAAATACAAGAATTTATCAGAAAGGATGAGTTATGAATGTGAAAAAAGATTCAACTACATGCATATTCATTGTAGTTTTGTTTTTAATAGAGAAAAATGGAAACAAAATGAAATGTCTGTTTACTCACTCATTGGAAAATGTGTTGATTCATTGTTCTAAGCCATCCATATTCTGTTCTTGTGAATTAATGAAAAATTTATTAAAATAATGATTATTCATATAATAATTCAGTCATAGGTTATGTTGTAGAAGGACATTCCATGACTTGACTATTCATGATATGTTAGTAAAAAATCAGGTAGTATAATATACTGATGTATATTTGTATTTAAAAAGAGAAAATATAATGAATATGTTTCACCATTTGCTTTTGTTGTTGTTATGTGCTGTCAAGTCACCTGTGACTCATAGTGACCCTATGTACAACAGCCTTAAACCCTGCTCTATCCTGTGCCAATCTTATTGTCTCTAATACACCTACCCCGTTATCCCAGTCACTGAATCAATCCATCTCATCGAGGATATTCCTCTCTTACACTGTCCCTCCAACCTCCCAAGCATGAAGTCCCTCTCCAAGGACTGATCCCGCCTTGCAACCTGTCCAAAGTATGTCGGACAAAGCTTCAGAAACCTTGCCTCCTAGGAGCAGCCTGGCATCACTTTTTCCAGGACAAATTTCTTTGTTTTGCTAGCAGGCCATGGTATATGCTCTTCTCCATCACCACAGCTCAAAGTAAAGTTGTCAAGTTTGCTTGGATCCATAATCTACTTCCCTTGGAAGTAGCAGTTCAAAAAATACATTGAATTGTAACATTCTACTCTCAAGAACCTCTTTAAATTGTTGATGAGAAAGGGTATCAGAGTAAAGACTAAGGTGTGCCTGATCCAAGCAAAGAGCATTGCTTAATATTCTTGTAAAAGTTAGACAATCAATAAGGCAGATATAAGAAGAATTGTTGCCCTTGAATTGTGGTGTTGACCAAGACTATTGCATATACCATACATTGCCAAAAGAACGAACAAATCTGTCCTGGAAGAAATACATTTGAGGTGCTCTTTTATGGCAAAGTTGGGAAACTTCATCTCACATATGTGGTGCACATCAGGATGAAACTGTCCCTGGAAAAAGGCATCAGGCTTGGAAAGGTGAAAAGGCTGAGAAGGCACAGAAGACCTTCAGCAACATGCACTGACTCTCAACAAGGGATTGCTGCAATGAGCACAATGAAGATTATTGAGGATAGTACAGTACTTAGTAAGTTTCTGTTTTTAAGTGGTGTTTATGAGTTCGAATACTCTAAAATGACATCAACATGATGAATACATTCTACTTTTCTAATAAGAAATAGAAATAATACACTTTATTTCCAAATTATATGTGCAATAAATTATCAAACTGACAAAGTCTGTATTTGTTGACGATAAGGATTAATTCAACAGGAATTCTTAGTTTTCAAAGCCTTCTTGCCTGCATAGTTTCATCTGCTGAGAAATCAAAGTTTAGTAATATTAGTTCTCTATCCAAAAACTTTTGGAACACTATGTCAACAGAGAACTTCCAGATGTGCAGGCTGGATTTAGAAAAGGTCATGGTACTAGGGATATTATAGCTAATGTTACATGGATCTTAAAGAAAGCAAAGAATACCAGAAGAATGTCTATCTGTGCTTCATTGACTATGCAAAGGCTTTTGACTGTGTGAATCACAACCAACTGTGGCTGACTCTAAGAAGAATGGGAATCCCAGAACATTTGATTATGCTAATGTGAAACCTATACTTGGGCCAAGAGACAGTCGTCAGAACAGAGCAAGAAGACATTATATGGTTCAAAATCAAGAAGGGGGTCGGTCAGGGATGTATTCTGTCTCCATACCTTTTCAATCTGTATGCAGAACAGATCATCAGAGACGCTGGGCTGTGAGGAGGATTGTGCATCAGAATTGGTGGAAGAGTCATCAACAACCTGTGTTATGCAGATGACACAACCCTACTTGCTGAAACTGAAAAGGACTGAAGTGCTTGCTGCTGAAGGTCAAGATTCTCCCTACTGTGTCAATTGGCAGCATCAGTATGAATGGTGAAGAGATTGAGATAGTTAACAATTTCAGTTTACTTGGTTCCATAGTCAACACTCTTGGTAACAGCAGCCAGGAAATCAAGAGATGAATTGCATTGGCAAAGTCAGCTGTGAGAGACCTTTCAAAGAGTCCTCAAGAGCAACAACATCAGGCTGGAGACTAAAGTGCACCTGATCTGGGCTATAGTCTTTGTAATTATGTTCTATGCATCAGAGAGTTGGGCAGTGAATAGGGATGATAGAGAATTGATGCCTTTGAGCTGTGGTGTTGGAGAAGAGTGTTGAATATACCATGGACTGCTAGGAGAATAAACAGGTTTGTCCTGGAGAAGGTGAAGCTGGAATGCTCCTTGGAGTCAAGGATTCTGATGCTTCATCTGACATACTTTGGGCATGTTGCAAGGAGGGACTGGTCCTTGGAGAGGGACATCATGTTTGGCAGAGTGGAGGGGCAGCAAAGGAGAGGAAGAGCTTTGATGAGATGGATCGATTCTGTGACTGGAGTGGTGGGAATGAGTGTGTTCGAGATGGCTAGGTTGGCACAGGATAGAACGGTGTTTAGAGTTCTTGTACAAAGGGTCGCTGTGAGTCACAAGTGACTCGATGAAACATAACAACAGCAACATTGTACGTAACTCTTCCCTCAATCCCATCTGTTTTCAGTATTCTTTCTTTGTCTTTAACTTGGAATATTTGATTATGGTATGTTTCGGTGTTTTTCTCTTCATGTTATCCTGTTTGAGGTTTACTCAACTTCTGACAGGTACATTTTCTCAATTTTTATAATAGTTGGTAAATTTTCTTCCAACAAGTCTTCAATAACTTACTCCACTGTGATAATTTCTGGAGAATCATTTTTTTTTATACAGAAGGTCTGTAAAATTGATGCAGAGAATCTGCATTTACTAGTAACTTTAGGGAGCTCTGGTGGCCTAGTGGTAAGAAGCTGCCCTGCAATCTCAGACACAGTTTGAACCCACCATTTCACCATTTGCTCCACAGGAGAAGGATGGACAATCTCCTTCTGTGTGACTTACTGCCTTTGAAAACTCTCTGGAGGGACAGCTGAGTTGATTACAACTCAATGACATACAACAACAACAGTAATCTTACTAGGGAGTTCTGGTGTTGTCGATAGAGAGTTGCACTGTTAATAAAAAGCAATTCTCTGGCAGTTCAAACCCACCAGCAGCTCTGTAAGAGGAAGATGGACAATCCCCTTTCATGCAATTAAGTGCCTCGGGAACCTCACTGTGAGTTGATTCCAGCTTGACAATAATGAGTTTGAATAATCTTTTGAGGTGGATAATTCAACCCAATCCAGTCTCACCAAACACAGAAAAGCCTTAAATATATGTTTCTATAAAGATTATTTTTTAAAGAGCTCTGTAAAGCAGTCCTACTCAGTAGGTAACGGGGTGGTCGTGTTTCAGCACTGACTCAACAACAATAAGTTCGCTTTAGTTTTGAAACTCCCTATATCTGTTTGCTTACGTGCAATGTAAGGGGTTAAAATCTTTTACTAGGAACATCAGCAAGAGAAGGAATTATTACCTGAGTCTAATGATGTGTAATTTTTAGAATAGTAGCATTAGATTTCTCTTGAGCCTTCCTATCATGTCATACTAAAATAATATCTTTGAGAGTGCTGAGAAAGTTTAAATAAATTTCTTTTCACAGACTAGAGGACACGCTCTCTGCTTTTGTTATTCTCTTCTATATTAGGATACTTAAGCTTGCCATCTCTTGCTTTTAAAAATTCTGAGTGATTGTCTTTAAGTTCTACCTGCAGATAGCAGATAAAGCAGGCAAATGCAATTGGTAAGTTGGAGTTAAACTAATAGAAGCAAATAAGGGTAATATTTGCATGTATGCAATAGAATTATGAAGAAAAGCCAATTGTGAAACAAATAGAAATAAAAATAGTTTTGAGAAAATGTTTTGCAAGGCTTTCTGTATGAATCTCTTAAACACAACAACTCATCACTGCTGAGTAAAACTGACTCATAGTTGACCCTCAGTTGAATTTGTGAGGATGTAAATTACATAACAGAAGACAGCCAGTCTTCCTCCCTCAGAGCCACCGGTGGATTAAAACTTTCTGGACGGCATACCTTTGGTGTTAGCAGTGAAACTCCCTACCAGGTACATCATCAGAGGTAGCATGTGCACGCTCCTGTGAGCAAGCCACACACACATATGTTGTCTCTGGCAATTGAAGCCTCTTGAGAGCTATGCTTTCTTTCAGATTTATTTATTTTATTTCTGGAAGGCTTGAAAGTATTAAATTTAAGGCCAGACTAGTGTGAATTCAGATTTATTTTTTTTATTTGATTGCCTACAATTAGAGTATTACAATTATTAGAATTTTGTTTGTATGTAGGCAAAATAAGGCATAAAATTGAAAAATGATTTATTTGATCAATTTAAACACTTAACTAGAATAATGGAGACCCAAACAGCTTTTTTCCTATCTTTAAAAGCTTTCAAGAGTCTAGTTTTTCTGACTTCATTGTTTCATAACAGGTTTTTGTGCCTTTACTAGTCTCATTTGTTACAGACAATTGGGAACATACTTTGATTCCTTTATAGAGTATACTTTGCTAAAAAGTCAAATTGAAAAATGAATGATTAGTAATGTTTTTCTTAGTGTGAATGTTGGATCCGCAGAGCCGGACCCCGATGAGATCGGACGCCAGCACCAATCACTCACGAGAGACCGTCCTTGATGCAAACAGCATGAGGTTTTATTCCATCCAGCACGCTGGGGCACAACTCTTGACCTACGCAGAGGCAGAGGAGTTGAGCCCCGAGCTAAGGGTACATACAGCTTATAAAGGCAATAACCCGCGCAAACATGGACTAACACACAGGGAGGGTTGCTGATTGGTGTATTTGAATATACACTGAGGTAGGCAGTTCTAATTGGTAATAATTTGGCGTTCGGGGGTAAGCGAGGAAAACTATCTGGTTGGTACATTTAAAAGCAAGTTGGCGCGCGCGGCAAGCGGGGTCGGCGCAAGGGGTGGGGGAGTGGGGAGTAAAGTTCAGAAAAACAACTCCTGGAATTTCTCTTATCTGTGGGTGAGCCGCTTTATGGCCTTGTTTTTCTAAAAGAGGGCAAAAGTCCTGTGAGGTTTTATGGCTTCTACCTGAGAAGGGTTAAAAGTTAACTTCTTCATAATCTTTCATTCCCCCATTTTCTTTTTGGGTACAGTTCTAATCCTAGAGCTGGGGGCAATCTGTGATTTCATCATGATCTCGCAGATGAAGAGCCTGATACTGTTGTCTTAGCATCAAGACTTGTACTGCACTTACTCTTTCTTTAATAAAGGTGACTAATCGGTTTAAGAGGCAAGGCCCAAAGGTTAACAACAAGAGAAGAATTACAAGAGGTCCCATTAAAGTTGACACAAGAGTAGTGAACTAGGGGGATTGGGAGTACCATCCTTCAAACCAGCTCATG
>NW_006399753.1:42354382-42385422 GCF_000299155.1 Elephantulus edwardii
GCAGATGTGGGTGAGCTGTTTTATGGCCTTGTTTTTCTAAAAGAGGGCAAAAGTCCTGTGAGGTTTTATGGCTTCTACCTGAGAAGGGTTAAAAGTTAACTTCTTCATAATCTTTCATGAAATATCAGCTTAGACTTTCCTGATTTTATACTGAATTTCACACTTTGAAATCTGGGAAGAAAAGTGTCCAAGGCTTTTTGTGTTTGGGGCTTAGGGTTGTTGTTAGGTTTTTCCTTTTTTTCAGTCCTGAGTAATCAATTTTTGCTTTAATTTAGTAAGAAATCTTCACTTTCTTTAAATTGAGATTTTAATGAAAGTTTATACAGAATTTGCATTTTCATTTTTTCATTGTTGCACATTTTCCTACCTGCCCTCCCGCCCCCGCCCCAGTTTGCTTTTTTCTTAAGAAAAAAAAAATAATCTTTCATTGTGGTACAATTCCCTACCCCTACCCCAGTCCACTTTACTATGCAGGTCTTATTCTGGATTGTTATCATATAAATAATACCTAACCATATATTTCTTTTAAGCAGTTCTTTCCCTCCTCTGTTGTCACGCAGTGTATATTTTTTATTCCCTCTCTTATAGTTTTCCCCCAGCCCTGACGTCAATCATGTTTTACAACCGTGGCATTATGCAGTATTTGTCCTTTTGTGACTGAGATATTTCACTCAGCTTAATGTTCTCCAGGACACCCCTTTTGTATATTATTTAATGATTTCCTCATTTTTCAATGCTGCATGGTATTCCATTGTGTGAATATACTAAGCTTCTCTATCCATTCATTTGTTAATGGGCACTTGGGTTATTTCCACCCCTTTGCTATTATAAACAACACAGCAATAAACATGGGTGTGCATATATCTGCTTGGTGGCAATTATGGTTTCTTTAGCCTATATTTCCAGTAGTGGAGTTGCTGGATCAAATGGTGTTTCTACTTCCAACTTTCTGAGAAAGTGCCATACTGCCTTCCATAGTGGTTGCACTATTGTACAGCCCCACCAACAGTGAATAAGTTTCCAGTTTCTTCGCAACCTCACCAGCATTTGTTTTTCGCTGTTCTGTTAATTTTTGCTATTCTTACTGGGGTGAGATGATCTCTCATAGTTGTTTTGATTTACATCTCTCTTAGAGCTAGTGATTTTGAACATTTCTTCATGTGTGTGTTTGCCATCTGGGTGTCTTCTTTGGTGAAGTGTCTATTCATATCCTGTTCCCATTTTTCAATTGGGTTTTTTACCTGTATCTGTGGTGCTCAAGAATTTACTTCTTATGTCAGCTTACTTTCTCACTCCTCTTACTTTAAAACTGAGTCTTGGATTCTGTTAGAGATGAGAAATGTAACCTGTTTTATTTGGGCCCTAACAATGCTCTTAAAAGGTAGATTCAAACCACTGATACTTGGTAGTAGCACAACTAAGAACATACTACACTACAGGGTTCTTTGATAACCAGCTATAAACATGAATTTTTGTTAAGGTTCGTTTGCAGAGGTTCCAAAGTGAAATTGACATGGCTGAGATTACAGTTGGCATTTTTAGCCTCCATAATAACCATAAGGGGAATTTGGTTCATTGAAGTCACTTGGTTAAAGAATTTTGGTATTTCTGTTAATGTAGTGCCAGGTAACTGAAACTGATGATTTTGCTAATTTTGTTTGGTCCTTTGGACACATCTGACATCTCAGCTAGAGAATCAAACCACACCTCAATTCCATTACCTTCTCCTTAGGCAGGCTAACCCAGGCATGTTCTCAAAGCAAAGGGAGAGGATTAAATGACAGTAACCCCAAACATATAAGCCGCTTCTTATATTATGTTTACTGGTTTCCCATTAGCTAAAACCATTTATATGGCCATGTTTAGAGACTCTAAGGATAAACATTTGCAAAGGGCACAAATAAAAGTCTTTGTGAATCATTGGAACCATGCTGGTACTCTACACTGGTAGGGGAGGTTCTTCACGGTCACTTCACTGGAGGGCTTTATGAACTACAGAGGAGGCTAGAAGAAAGTACTAAGGGATGCTGTAAGAAATTAAAGAGTCTTCAACTTATTTTTCAGAGCAAATACTTGGGTTTAAAAACCATTTTTCTTAATCTCAGAATTATCTTTACCATTTGTAATGTTGTTATTATTACTGTTTTGTACCTTTGAGTCAGAACCAGCCCATGGCTGACCCTCCAGAAGGTATTCAAAGACCTAAATAAATTAAATTTAGAGACTCCCATAAATAGCTTGGGAGTTGGAAGCCCATTTTTCTCCCATGGAGCAGCTGGTGGATTTGAACCACATACCTTTATATCAGAAGCATGATTCCTTAACACTAAGTCACCTGAAATCACCATATGTAATAGACAAAAATAACTGACCAAAAATTTAATGAAGAAAAAAAGATCCAAAACATCTTATCATATGGAGCAATTATAATATTCTTAAAGTTCAGGCATTCTCTACTGTTATCACAATGCTCTAAGTGCCTCTCTATCAAAACAGTAATAATCATTTACTTCTGAGAATTCTATTTAAAGTACTACTTATTTTCTACACATAAGTCTTACCAACTAATACAGAAGAAGTTATTTTGAGTAAAATATCATCTCTTATCTTTGCTCCTTGAGAATCTGTCAGCAGGGCAATACTCCATTTAACTTTTCTTTTTCTTTTTTTTCATTTGTCTGCCACCAAGCATGACTGCTTGTAGGCAGCAAGCAATGCATGTGGCATAAGATTTCTATCTTCCTTCTCTCAGTTGACTCCTAGAATATCCTTTGACAATGTTTCTCCTCTTTTCTTAAATTTCCACGGCAGCGCCCTTCTTTCCTAAAGTAACTTTCCTCTAGGCAAAACATTTTTTTGAAGATTTTCTTTCTCTGTTTTCTTACACTTCAGCATTTTTTCTGTTTCTCTCACACTCTTTGCTGTTGAGTTGGAACCAACTCATTGCTGACCCTCAATGGGCTTTAGAGGCTGTATATCGCATGGGAGGAGATTACCCATCTTTCTCTAGTGGAGCTGCTGGTGATGGCTTTGAACTGTGGGAAAGACATTACCTTGGGGTGAACAGTGCCACACTCTATAATCTCACAACACATTCCTGAAATTTACACTCTTGCTAACATGTTGGGAAGTGAAATGGCTTAAATGTTTTTACAAGGTGGCCTTTAATTATTTAGAGACCTGGTGGTGCAAAAATTTGACAATTTGAATTTTCCACCTCCTTCATGAAAAAAAAAAGATGCCATTCTGCATCTGTAAATTTTAAAGCCTTGGAAGCTTTACTTTGTCCTATAGGATCACGGTTAGTTAGAATTAACATGATGGCAAATAGGTTTTTATACTGATACAGGATGACTACATTTTATTTGTTCCTATAAATATGCATAGCCCTAGAAACTATTATGAAACAGCTTCTACCCTGTTCTGTAGGTTGATTCAATGAGAGTGGATTAACATATAAATATGTATTTTCTGATTGAATAATTCTGTGTTATAATACCAGGTGATTGACCAATAGAAACAAAAAGAAAATTACCGATAATCTCATGTTATTGTGCACCACCAAGTCAGAACTGAACCATAGATCTGTGAGTTTTCACAGGCAGTTAGTTGTTGTGTACTGTTGAGTCAGAGCTGATCCATCTTTTTGCCCTTCTTTCTGCCATGTAAATCTACTATCCAGCCAGTGGATTTGAACCACATGAATCTCTATTGCCAGGTAGTAAGGAGAGTTTGGTTAAACCACCTTGTAATCATTAAACTCTGGAAGCCTGTTCATCTCAGAGTGACTGTTTTCAGTACAATGCTGTTTGGGTTACAAACTGAAATAGAAGACAAACACTTGTGGTTATCAAATAGTCTGGGGTTTGAGAAAATGTACAGCCAAGTTATTAATCTTAGATCACTATCCAATGAGAGATCATCTATTGTGAGTGAAAATCCAAACCTTACTTAAAGACCTGCATATGAAGGAAAAGAACGTGATGCATTTGTCAACTTAGAGGTTATTTATTATTAAACTTGAGAGTGAGAATGTGTATGTGTATTCACAGGGGCCCTGGTCCGGAAGCCCAGAGACTAAGTCATAGACTATAGAATATTTTCATGGAAAGATGTATTGTGGTGGTGTTGTTATGTGCAGTCAAGTCGACTGCAACTCAGGGCAACCCTTCGCACAGTAGCTCTGTACCCTGTCCTATATTGACCACTCTCACTGCCTCTGACACCCTTACCCCAGTTAATAGAGGTTATCTAATATTTTTTTCATTCTACAGTTGAGAAAAGTGGTGCCTGTAGAGATTGAGTGTACAAATTCATTCCGTCAGGTATACCCAGTTTTGTGTTGATATAAAACAGAAATTTTGCCCTAAGAGTATGACTTCAGAGTACATATATCTTGGAATTTTCTAGCCAAGGTCATTTGAGATCTACTGTTGACTCCAAATCTATTAATGTATTTTGACCACTCATATTTCAGGACTTGCACTGTATCTCTTAAAGAATATTTCACTCTCAGAATTGTCACATAGGCCCCTGGTTAGAGTATCTGTATTACCAGTTTTTCGTATGAAAAATATGTCCACCATAACCATGACTGAGTGTGCTTGTTTTCAGGCCAGTAGAGAAAGAGGAATCATAACTTTTTCAAGGTGTTTTACTGTAAACAAGATGTATTTCCTCTTGTTAGTCTTGGTTCCTTCTTCACTTTTCCCTTCTGTCTTGGAACCTTCTGGCCACTACCTTTGTTTTCTACAACACAGAATTTGCTGATTATCACTTAAATGAAAGGAGCTCTGGTTGTGTAGTGTGTTATATGTTGGATTGCTTACTAAAAGGTTTTAGCTCTGATTCACCGGTTACTCCGTGGAAGAAAGATGGATTGTCTATGCCCATGAATATTTAGAGGCTTGGAAACCTGATGGACGGTCACTATGGGTTGGAATTTACTTGAAGGCAGTGGGGTACTGGCATTATGGTCAGAATATATTGATGAGTTAGACTAGGGTTCAGGTAGAAAAAGCATTAGCTCCTCAACAGAAAATCAACCTGGGACTGTAACAATAATTAATTCCTGTGTGTAAGATATATTAAATTAATCTAGAAGTTGGTGCCATATATAGCAATGAGTCCCTGCATGAATGACAGGTGCACAACTGAGGTCAATAATGTCAGTTCATCCATTTTAGCAAAAAGAATTGAAACTAAGGAAACATCTGTCTTTGGAAGAACCACAAATGTAATATCATATTTTGCTAGAGAATGTATGAATGCTTATAAACACTGTATATTTCATTTTGATAGTAGGATTGCTGAGTGACTTGCGTGAACTCCACCTTATGGATAAACTGAGATGAGTAGTTATTGTTAATACTATCAAGAGCTGCATGGTGGGTGGTGAGGAGATCAACACAAGGCATCTATTTCTTTGGATTCCTTTCCTTTTCCCTTTTCCTAGGAGACATTGCCTTTCACACAACGTAACAGCAGCGAAGGAGAGGTATGCTGCACAAAGTGGTCAGGATGTCTTCTCTCAGGATGAATGGTGTGACTGATAAGATCCATCACTACTGTATTGACCTCTCTCTTCATTAGAGCTGTGTCAGTGGCAGATGGTGTTTCTCCAATAACACGGTCTCAGAGTTGGAGAATAGGTTTTCTGCAAGAGTGAGAAATTTGTGATCAAAGAAATCATTTCTCATTCTTCCTCCTGAGAAACACTCTACCATTTAGTTACAGGGCTGGTAGTTTATCCTGAATGATTCTCGTCCTTTCACAGAACAGCTTAATTCAGGATTACTATTACAGCTTCCATTTTGTGGCAGGCTCCAAGGATTTTGTACAACAGCTTAAGCTACATGTGAATGAAATTTCTTGGCTGATATCCTATTAATGAGGACCAGAAATATAAAGTACAAAAACTACTACAGCTAATCATCACTTTTCTCTTGTTCCTACAAATCTTATCAGCTAATCCTGCCAGCTGCAAATGAATGAGAGAAGGAAGATTGAATATTTTATTTCATCGAAGACAAAATGCAATGTTAACTACAGCAATGAAAATCGAAGTCAGGGAGTAACGTTACTCTTCTCTTAGGTTGGTAGTATATTTAGAGGAAGAAGCATACCCAATGTTATTTCTCTAATCAGAAAATTCTTAGTATTTATTAGCATTAGGACGAATGAGGGCAAAGTCGTAACTGAAACTTTAGATGACCCAGTTTGAAGCTCTGACTTCACTCAGCTTGTCATAAATGGTGCCATTTGACACAAGAGAGAACTTGGAGAATGAATATAAATGAATCTGTGAAAATTTAGCTCTGGTATGGCAAAAGCAATGCAGAACAAATGGTTTACCTACAGCTGCTCTAGCAGAGAAAAGTTACCCACAGGAGACAGTTCACCTCTTCGGTCATTAGCTGAAGGGATGCCGTGGAGGAGACATGTTTCACTCAATAGCCAATAACCTTGCTTTTCTTGCTATCTTTCCCTTTCAGATAGGCACTGCGATCCTGAATAGACCACTTGAATTCTCAGTTCCTCCTTATCGTCAACTGAAAACATGGAGATAATGAAATGAGACAAGTTGGATAAAAATCACTTAAGACATTTTTATTTTAGTGAGTAGATGTTTCTCTTAAATATCTACCTTACAGAATTTTTAAGAAGGTTGAACGAGCTACTATATATTAATGTGTTTTATAAATTTAAATCTTTACACATATGTGAACTATTAACCCTGTTATCTGTACTTTGTGTGTGTGTATGCCCATATGCAGGTGTGTGTATATACATATGCATGAGAGAGAGAGACACACTATACTATATTATGTTTGTCTACTTGGTTCCTTACTCCATGTATGGGAATGCTTAATGCAATGTGAAAAAGCAGGCAATGCCATATTTAATATTTTTAAATAATCAATTCCATTTAAACCACAGGCTCGCAAGAGAATTACATCAGCCTCACAGAGGCTTCAATGTGGCTCTGGGTGAGATTGGATCTGCCACTCTCAACCTCTAAGCTCAGTGAATGCGCGCATGTGTTTTAATGGGTTTCCATGGCGGGTTGACCTTTCCAGTACATAGGTGAGCCGACTTGAGTTCCAGGATCTGAAACCATCTGAGGCACGCATGGCCTGGAGGGTAGAAGGCATTTACTAATCAATAACACTTCGAGTCAGAAAAAATAAAAAATAAAAAAAAAAAACCAACAAAAATCCAACACAAAAAACCCTACATAAGCCCAATTTTGCAAAATCTTATAACACTTTGTGACAAAGTCATTTATGAATGTTCTTTAGTATTTAAAAGGCTCTTTGTATACTCTGTCAGAATTCCAAGCAATGAATTTTACTTGATTTTTAAGGGGGAGAAAAGTCTTCCATTTAATTTTTAAAAGAGTACATGAATACATTCGGCTTAGTTGTCGACATCTGTTGTTTATTTCAGAGTTAGAATCATGAAATGTTAGATTTACCAGGGACCTTAGAGATTTCTGAGTCCAGTGCCTTTTGAACTGGCCTCTCAATTATGAATTGAGAAAGTATTCTATAGAGGTGCCATTGGGTCCCTAAGGCGAGGGACATAGGGTTTGCTGATTGGCAGGATTCCAAGACCACCAGCCCAATTCAACCAGAGCAAAATCACTTTTACATGATTCATGTAGAATTGTATTTCAAATTTGTCCTTCTGTTTAAATAGCTAGAAAGTCAACAATATAGTCCAAACCCATCAATTTAAAAAGTCAAGGCTTCACAGGAGAATTCTTTTTGTTGTTATTGATTTAACATTGTGGATATTGTCAGTAGATAAATATAGATCCAAATCAGTCGCAGAGTCAGTTCTGACTCATAGCTACTTCATGGGTGTCAAAAAACTGTGCTTCATAGAATTTCGAATGGGAGCTCTTGCCAGTAGCTTAGAGGAAATAATTGCACTGCCAGCACAAAGGTATGTGGTTCAACTCTGCCAACTGCTCTAAAGGAAAAAGGTCCCATAATTCTCACACAGACAATCTCCTCCCATGTGATTTACAGCCTCTGAAAACCCACTGGAGGGTCAGCTTGGGTCAGTTCCAGCTCAATGGTAGATAATAATGATGATTTCTCAGAAGCAAATTGCTAAGTCTGTCTTCCCGGGCATGTGAGTGGACTTGAACTCTCAACTTTTCTGACAGCCACTGAACAAGTTAATCAGTTGCATAAAAAAAAAAAAAAAAACAACCCACACCAAAACCAAAACAAAAAATCCACAAAACAACAGACAAATCACTAGATCTGCATTCTATATCTAGTGCGTTTTGTTTCAGAAGTAACTTGGAGTTCCTGTGATGCTGAACACTGTGCCATAGTTGTGTCAAATACCATAAATGCTACCAATCATGGACAGTGTTTGGAGGAGCTTCCAGATTTGGAAGCAAAAGTGGCATCCACTTCCTAAACCAGATGCCTCTGGAAACTCTATGAACAGAGAGAAATGATGTTAATTATAGAATAGGGTTCAGATCTTTTGTTCATAGGGTCACTATGGGTCATATTTGACTTGACACTTAACCACTGCTAAGTGAGACTAGTGCTGTTATATTTTGGAAGAACATTCTTCTACTTTGTACATCACTCTTTGTCAGTTTGCTGTACTGAGGTAATCTGGATTTGCTGTGATGCTGAACCTTGTGCCACTGGGGTGTCAAATGCCTTAAATGGTTTCCCAATGTGGTCAGTGTTTAGTGGAGCTCTCAGTTGTAAAATACATTTGGAAGCAAGAGTAGCATCCACTTCCTAACCACATGCCTATGAAAACTCTATGAAATTGGAGAAATGACAATAGTTATAGAAAGCCATTAGGTCTTTTGTTCATAAGTGTAGCTATGAGTCTTGCACGATTTGATGTCAATCAACAACAACAATTCAAACAAGTAAGAGAATGTTAAAGGAAGGAAGAAGTAATAATGCTTAACTTTACATTGAAGGTATGAATACTCCTGATGAATGGTTGCTTAGGTATTCTGATATTATTTCAGTTATTAATTTATTCATATATACAGAAAAATTTGAATGGCATGGAAAAGTGATTAACAGCAAAACCCAAATTCTTACTTCTGGCAATCTTTAGTTGTAGTATGTGGTCAAGTAAGAATTGGCACATAGCTGACCCTCTGACCCTCCAATAGATTTTTGAGACTAGGAGGAGATTGCCTATCCTTTTCTACTGAGTAGCTGGTGGATTTGAACCACATGCCTTTGGTATTTCAGCACAGTTTCTTACCCCTAGGCCATCAGAGCTTCATAATCTATCACATAAGAAACAAAAACTGACAAGCTCAAGAATAAGTTTAAATTCATTTTAATTTTTGAGGCATGTTGTTACAATGAAGCAGTCTGTTCCTAGTCAGGATCTTGCCAGCACAGAGAGGGCACCTGATCTTGACATATTGAAGAAACTGGAAGGAGGCTAAGGAAACTATGATACGTTGAGAAAGGGTAAGAATGGCAGAAGATGAAGGGTAGAGGCAGGGCCAGATTTCCTGGCACCTTAGCAGTCACCATCAGATATACAGATTTTATTTTTAAAGTAACATGGAGCAATTGAAGGACCATAAACAAGAGAACGGCATGGTTTCCTTGTTTAGTTGCTTGTATGGAAAATAGATTATGGAAAGCAATAGTGGAAACAGGAGTCTACTTAGGTGACCCTTACAAATGACATGATAGTCTGGAAAACTACACTAGCTGGATATGAACTAGAGAGAAGTGGATAGATTTAGATAAAGTATAAAATAAAATTGCTACAACATTTTAATAGAATAGCAAAGAAAGAAAAAGGATACAATCAAGGATACATTGGTTTGAGCAATGAGGTAATCCACTGAGCCTTGGTGATATGGAAAATGCCAGGGAAAGTACAGTTTATTCATGATAATTTTGAGATTTTTATAGAATATTCATTTGGAGATTACATTTTAGGTTGGTGTATTTCATATCCTGAGGTTCAGCCAAAAGATTGGGTTTGGACAGATATGAGATAAAGTTCTTTTTCTTTTTGTTGTTAGGTGCCGTTGAGTCGAGTGAGACTTAGAGTGAGTGACCCTATGAACAACAGATCTGAAAACTAGAACTATCCTGTGCCATCCTCACAATCTCTGATCCACTCAAATCCATTGCTGTAGCCACTATGTCAAGTCACCTGGTTGAGGGTCTTCCTCTCTTTTGTCAGTCCTCCATGTTTCTAAGCATGATATTCCTTTCCAAGGAATGACCTCTTCTATTAACATGATGTATGTGAGACAAAGCTTCATCACCTTTGCCTCCAAGGAGTACTCTGGCTGCCTCTTTTCCCAGACATACCTGTTTGTTCTTTAAACAGTTCATAGATACTCAGAATTCTCCTCCAACACCACACAGTTCAGAGGTCAGTTTTCCTTTTTTCATTCCTGTTCGTTGTCTAGCTCTCAGATGCACAAGTAATTGTGATTATGATCTGAATCAAGCACACCTTAGTCCTAAAATTGTCATCATTGTTCTTCAATAAGTTGGAAAAGTCTCTGGCAGCAGACTTTCCCAGTTTAATATATCTCCTTAATTCCTGACTATTGATACCAAGTGTACTGATTGTAGTTCCAACTAAGATGGAGTAGTTAAATATCATTTTTATTGTTAGGTATCATTAAGTCTACTCATATTCACTGAAACCTTTTGAATTTTGCCCAGCTCTGTGAAATCTTTATTATCAAGGATACAGTTTAGTTCATTTTCTTGATTAGTGCACTAGGGAACAGTTTATTCTAACATGAGAAATTAATCTTCTTGTAGTTTATCAAATGATGTTCTGTTGCTGTTGATTATTTTCATTAGCTAAGTTTTTGGAAGATGATTTCTAGATCTTTCTTCCTAGTCTGTTGCAGTATGGAAGCTCCACTGAAACCTATCCATCATTGCTGACTGCTCATCTTTAAAATATTGGCAATATAGCTTTAGTGTCAAAATAGTTATGATGTTAGAATTCTTAAAAATGATATTCATATTCATTCCCATAGCCCTGTATTGGGGAATGGTCTCCATCTACCTCAACATACATGGTTTACTCATTGATTAGTATCTTCAATATCATCAATAATTATGAGGTCAACACAAGAAAAAGAGCTAAACTGACAGTAGAGAGACTATGGTGAGGCATATCCTGACAGAGCCTTGGAGATGGAGCCAGAGTTATCAGTGTTGCTTGCTGGACAATTGAAGGAAAAGCTGTTTTGTGACTGCTATGAGAAAAGCTTACTAGACCACTGAGAAAACCAGAGGCTTGTTGCACTTGTATGCTGGACTTAGCCTGTATGATATCCTTTGCCTTCCCCTACAATCCACAACTTGTTTCCCTGATAAACTTCACAACTCTTGCACAGAATATTGGACCCAGTGATCAGTAGCAATAGGTTCAACAGTGTGAGAAACCATGTTTTACCAAGGGATTGATCAATAGCTGGATGTTCTGATGGAAACAGTTCTTCTTTGTGAAATCAGTGAAGGTTCTATTTGTCCACCTCCATGTTGTTCTTTCTCCTTTTTCAGTAGCACACAATCTATCATTGTACCACAGTACAAGAAACTGACAATGAATAGTAAATTAAATGTTATATTAAAAGCCACTAGTTCCAATGGAAATTATCTAGGGAAAGGTAAGAACAGGAGATAACCAATCCTTGAACTAGACATCACTTAAAAGCCCAATTAAAATAAATGAAGTATTCAAGCTTGAGAGAAGAAAAAACAGGAGAGTAAGATATTGTGTTCAGACAACAGCTTCTTGGTATGTATAGTTTTCACACAAGTATAATTAAATGTTCTGGGATCTCCATTCTCTCAATACTAACCATAATTTTATTATTATCCACCAAGTCAATTGCCTTTGCATAGTCAAGAAAACAGAAATAAATATCTTCCTTTTCTTTTCTTTTCTTTCAATCAATGGGATTTCTTGTGCCACAATGTCTGCTGAATTCAACTTGAATTCTGGCATTTTCCTGTCAGTGTACTGTTTAGCCATTTTAAAAATAATCTTCATCACTTCTCAACCCTTTGGCTAAGATCAAATGTAAAAATAATCTTCAAGAGTTTTTCATGTGGTATTACTGAAATTGTTTGATAATTTACACATTCTGTTGGATCACCTTTGAAAAAAAAATGGAAACAAACATGCATCTCTTTCAATTACTTGGCTAGGTAGCTGCCTTCAATTTTCTTGGCATAGACTGGTGAGTATATCCAGACCTGCATCTGGTTGTTGAAACTTATCAGTTGCCATAATTTCCTGGGGTCTTACTTTTTTTTTATCAATGCCTTTAGTGAAGCTTGTAAATCATTTTCCATTGCCATTAGTTATTGATCATATGCTACTTACTGAAATATTTCAAAGTTGACCAATTCTTTTTGGTATAGTGACTCTACGTATTCTTTTCATCTTCTTTGGATGCTTACTGCATCATTTAAGATTTTGGCCATGAAATTTTTTCAGTACTTCAACTTTAAGCTTGAATTTGTTTTTCAGTTCTTTCAGCTTGAGAATATCTATACGTGTATTTTAACTTTTTGGTTTCCTAACTCCACTTCTTTGCACATTTCATTATGATATTTTGCTTTGTTTCCTTAAATTGCTCTTTGAAATCTTTCATTCATCTTTTTTTATTGTTTTATTTTTTAAAATTATTTTTTCATCTTTTAAGATTAGCATATGTCCCCTTTGTTTTGGCTTCTCTATATTCTAGTGCAATTTTAAGAGTCTCTTCTGACATTTATTTTGGACTTTCCTTTCTTCTCTGTCATTTTAATGACCTTATGTTTTCTTCATGGGCAATATACTTTATGTCATCTCATAAATCATCTGGTCTTTGATCTTTAGTGCTCAGTACCTTAAATCTATTCATTTTTCTATCCCTCTCAGCTTATTTATTTAATTTTATACCTTTCTTTTTTAAAAAAAGTTTCTACTAGTTTATTTACAAGGTGAAAATTCATTGTTTGAAAGAACAAATTCTTTCAATTTACCTCATTCCCCCACTCTTAATTCTATTCTTAAGATGGTTTTTAAATTCAGGTGAGATAGCTTCAAGGTGATATTTTGGTTCTTAAGTGTTTCTTTTAATTTTATTCAACTTCTGTTTGAACTTGTAGATAAATAATTGATGATCTGTTTCATAGTTAACCACTAGCAATTCTTTTACTGTTTAGACTGAGTTTTTCTCTTGGCTCTTTCCACAGTCAGTTTGCTTCTTGTGTAGCCCATCAGGTGAAACCTATGTGTACATTTCCCATATGTGCTTTTTAAAATGTATTTGCAATGAATAAACAATTAATTGTACAAAATCCAGTCATTCAGCCTTCAGCTTTCTCTTCCCAAGTCTATATTTTCCAATTACCAATCTTTCTTCATTTCTAATTTTTTTATCCCAGACACCAATTATTATTACTACATCTTGATTGTCTGTTATATCTATTTTACACTTCAAAAATTGGTACAATTCTTTTTTTGCTTCATCTTTTGTGGTTTATATATATGTTGAATAATTGTATTAGCAGGTCTTCCTTGTATGCTTATAGATACTGTGCTATCACTCAGAACATTGCATGGTTTAAAATCAGGAAAGTTAGGTATCAGAGCTATATCCTTTTACCATATCTATTCAATATATACATTGAGCAAATCATTCAAGAAACATGACTATATAAAGAATAACCTGGAATTAGGATTGGAAGAGGATTCAACCACAATTTGTGTTATGCAGACTAAACAACCTTGCTTGCAGAAAGTGAAGAGGACTTGACAGTCTTGCACAGGATCAATGACTACAGCCTCCAAAAGGAATTAATTCTCAACATCAATAACACAAAAGTCCTCACCACTGGACCAATAGGTAGCATCATGATAGATGGAGAAAATACTTAAGTTGTCATTTTATTTGGATCAACAATCAACATCCATGAGAATAACAGCCAATAAATGAAAAGGTATCATGCATTATGAATTGTTGTCAAGGACCTCTTCAGAGTGCTAAAGAGTAAAATATATCAGTTTAAAGACAAAGCTATATATTTCAAGACTTATTGTTGTTGTAGTTGTTAAGTGCTGTCGAGTCATAGATGACTCATAGCAACCCTATCAATGAAAGACCTGAACATTTATGTGACTGTCATTTTTTTCTCCAAGTTCATAGATTTTCTGGAGGCAAGCCATTTCGGAAGTGGATGCCACTCCTGTTTTCAAGATTGTTCTAATTGGGAAGCTCCATCAAACACTGTCCACTATGGGTAACCATTATCGCATTTGACACATCAGTGTCACAGTGTTCAGCATCACAGCAACCACGAGTTACTGCTGTACAACAAATGGAAAGACCACTGCTATACCACTTAGAAAAATTTTTAACCAAAAACAATTAAAACCAGGCCTGAGGGCCACAGATTAAAATCACCCACCTTTGGCTTGGTAGCATCACTTTGTATCCACTAGGCCCACAGAACTTTCTCTATGGTGGTGTTGTTGTTGA
Organism: Elephantulus edwardii; assembly: GCF_000299155.1. NCBI lineage: Eukaryota > Metazoa > Chordata > Mammalia > Macroscelidea > Macroscelididae > Elephantulus > Elephantulus edwardii. The sequence goes on from NW_006399753.1 coordinate 42,368,916, forward strand.
TGATGATAAGTGTCGTTAAGTCGTAGACGACTCAAAGCGATCCTATGAACAAAAGACCTGAACACTTGAATAACTTTCATCATTTCTCCAAGTTCATAGAGTTTCCAGAGGCAAGCTAATTACTCTTTTCAATTATTTGCTATGTGTCTGAAATTTGGAAAATGAATAAAGATTACAGAAGAATAAGGAATTCCTTTGAATTGTGTTGATGAAGAAGAGTATTGAGTATCCTGTGGGTTGTCTAAAGACCAGATAAATATTTCTTGTAGGAAGTGCAAACAAGGGAGCTACTTTGAGGCATGGTAGGTCAATCTTTGTCTCATATACTTTGGCATGTTATCAGGAGGGTCCAACCCTTGGAAAAAGATATCATGCAAGGAAAGGTCGATGGTCAGAGAAAGAGAGAATGATTGTTTGGTACAGGAACTTTGGCAATGCCCTTGAACATATCACATCATAAGACTGATACAAGATAGGGTAAGTTTTAGATCTAGTCACAGGGATGGTATGAGTAGAAGTCAACTCATTAGTATCTAACAAAAGTAATTATATTATGAAAACTGTAGATCAATGTCTGTCAGTGTATACATACTGCTTTAGTTTCTGGCTCTTGATAGAGTCTGATTTAATGATATTAATAATAGTTCTACTAATCTAAATTAGTCTTAAGAAAGAACTAATATTTTTGAGACTGAATCATAGGTTGTTATCACTTAGAAAATTATTGTTGCTGTCGTGTGTCATCAAGTTGAAACCATCCACAGTTGACTGTCCAGTGGATTTTCAGAGGCAGCAAATTTCATGGGAGAAGATCACCCATATTTCTTTTGGAGAGCAGGTTGTGGACTTGAACCTCATGTCATTGGGATTGCAGCACAGCTTTTTTTTTTAAAAAAAATTTAGATTGTTTATTTTTCATTTCAATGAACATCTACAGCAGCACAGCTTTTTACCACTAGGCTGCCAGATCTCCCTGTATAGCACATAGATCTTATAAACATTTTACAAATTCATTTTCTCCATTAATTAGACTGTACTACGCAGAGATTTATCTCTGTATACTTTCTCTCTAGTTGTAAGACTTACGCTTTAAATATGCATAGATTCTGAAACACTGTTCAAGTGAATAAATAGAAAATGAGGCAACTGGGGGACATAAATTTTCAGAAGCCAGTCAAATAGCAGATGGAGTAAAAGTGGAGGTTTTTAGCAATGTAACCTTGAATAAGAAAAAAACATCAAACCTTGATCTTGCAGTGCTTGAAGGGAGGAGAGAACTGATATATAGATATAAATATAGATATAGATATAGATATAGATGTCATACCTATATGACATTATCTATATCTATATCTACATCTACATCTATCTCTATCTCTATATCTATATCATCTATATGTATATGTATATCATCTATATCACCTATATCTATATCATCTATATCACCTATATCTATATCATCTATATCTATACCTATATCTATTTCTATATCTATATCTTCTATATTTATATCTTCTATATCTATATCATCTATATCTATCTAATCTCTCTCTCTCTCTCTCTCTCTCTCTCTCTCTATATATATATATATATATATATATATATATATATATATCTCTTAGAAGATTTGGACAAGGCCCTGATCTGATGTTTCAATGGTCTGAAACTGTGAATGTCAGTTCTGAGTAACGTAATTAAAGATAACTCTCCCCGTATTTGAGTGAGTGTTGCAATTATGGAGATACACAAGTAAAAGGCTAGAGCAAACAGAAAGTTACTCTCTAAAATCTGTTTTGTTATCTACCAATGAGTCAGAATCAACTCATAGCAGGTCTACCAGCCAATGTTCAGAGTCAGTAAATTACACTAGGGGAGGTTGCCCATCCTTGTCTCCACCAGGAAATGTAGATCTGACATGCATTTTGGTATTCCTGGCTTTCCCTTATTTCAAGGAGCTTCCCAGTTCAGGAGTGTGGGCCCAGATGACATACTGCTCCTGGCTTTTCTGATTTGGGTGATCCTAGGGTTATCCTTTCCCTGCTTACTTTTAATTTCTTTTGTCTCTTATGAGACAAAAGGTGTTAAAGGCCACACATCAAGGAAAACTTCCTTCAGGTAGGATCAGAGGCTATGATACAAATAAAACTGTTCCATCACACCCTTAATTCTCTTACAGCTCTTTGGTTTAAAGGATGATGGACAATCATTAAGTAACTTCCATAATACATCAAAGAATACATATATTTTTGAGGGACACAATTCAATCCATGTCATAATTAACATTCTGAAAATGATGCATAGTTAACATACTTCTTTTACTAATTTTCACAGAAAGTTGAAAAGAGCATCTTGCTGGGCTTTTATTAATGCTGCCAGCTACCCATAATGAAGATCAGCTTACACACATGATCTTGTAGAAAAAACAAGCAGTATCATCTATTTTTGTGCATGTCTATGGCCTAAAGGTAAGAAGCTGAACTGCAATCCCAAAGGCATGTGGTTTGAATTCACCAGCGGCTCTGTGGCAGGAGGCAGGGCATTCCTATGCTGAGTGATTAACTGCCTCTGAAAATCCACTGGAGAGTCAGGTATGAGTTGGTTCTATCTCTATTGTACACAACAACAACAACAACAACTGGCTTGATATACTTTTTGGACTTGCTCAAACTACTTTTGTTCTTGTATGTGAAGTTAACCTCATTGGGCAGCTCCCCTCCCTCTTTTTTACTACAAAATAACAAGAGAAAAATAGTGCAAATACAAATGTAAGTTAAGAATAATATGATTTCCTTATTTAACACACTGGCCATTTCCAGCATTTTAAACAGATGCAATTTTTCAATGAAAACATAATTTATCAATATATTTTTTTTTCATAGTAGACTAAGACAAGATTTCCTTCGGGGTACATGAAATTCTATAGTTTCATAACTCTCAAGATATCTCTGGCTTTATTTTTTATTATTGTTGTTTTGTAGAGTTTCTCCCTCCCCTTTTCTTAAAAATTTTCCCCTAGAAGTAATTACTTTCCTCTGAGTTTTCAGACGTTGCTAAAATGCTTTATTTATTTTTCTTAACGTGACTTTAGCATGTGAGTCATACATCAAATTTAATCAACGTGCTTCAGAAAACAGACAAGAACTGAGAAACCCATAGAAAGGGCATGATTTGACCTCACTAATTAGGAGGAGGAAGCTCAGTGCAGGTGTCTTCCTGTAGTTAATGGCAATACTCCTGAGAACCTGACTGCACTACGAATTACAATGTGTTTCTACTCAAAAGACAGTTCACGTAAAGTGAAAACACCCCATGCACAGCTCAGTTCTTAGCCTAACATAGAGTTGGATGTTTATAATCACCTACATGTCTAGATAGTGTATGTTGTGTTTGATGCTGGTGCAGGCAGTTTAATTGGCCTCCACAGAATTTAAGCTAGCAGGGGAGGAGAAAAGTAAATATGAGGCTTAGCCACAGTCTCATCTAGATGGAATGCTGAGTATTCTGTTTCCTAGGATCAAAGTGGCTCTGGTTTGGAAATTAAAACACGCACACGTGTATACACACTCGCACATAAACACAAAAACAAGCATCTAATAAAAAGGGCACACAAATTAAAACCAGATGAATTTCTTTAACACAGAACAAAAATCTACAATTACAAAGATTGATCTTTTGCCCAAGTCAGCTATTTTGTGTTGTTGTAATTGGGAAAATAGCCAAGACCTCAAATGAACTGTGACACATCACCCTAATGGCCATGAAATATTCATGGCCCTTCTCACTCTACTGAAGCTGCTTGTGTTAGGGTCTCCAAGGACCCCCATGTTAAACCCAATGTTCGCTTCTTAGGTTATATCTTACTCAACCTATCAGCAGTGTCTGACACAGCTCATCAGATCCTCCTTTTTGGAACACAATCTTCACTTGGCTTCCAGGAAAGCATCCTCTCTTGATTTTCTTTCTCCATGAGTAACCACCCCTGTCTCTACTGATGAGATTTAGTCATCTCTCTGATACCTTAGCTTTCACTCTTTGGGGCTCACCTCATGATTTATATATTCATTCCTTTGCTGGGCTCATCAGGCTTAGGAATTTAACTAATCCTTATCATATAGACTCCCTGATTTGTTCAAATCTCAATGGATCCCTAATTTTTGACTCATAAATAACTCATTTATTCTCTTCACTTATCCCAAAGGTCTTTTGGCTGCATTTTCTTGGTCTCCTTACCTCTCATTTTATTATCTTCTCCAATAATCTCAATTAATAGTCAACCAATTCTTTAGTTGGTCAGATCAGAATAGTGGTATTATCCTCAGATCCTCCTTTTCCTTCACACCTCACATCTATTCTCTCAGAAAATCCTATCAACTCTATATTAAAACTATATCTAGATTGTAACTACTTAGAAAACTTTTGCTTCTCGTATCTAGTTCCTACTACCATCATGTCTATGTGAGATTATTTCAATTGCTTTTCACCAGTGTTCCTTCTTCCACCCTTGTTTCAAACCATCTATTTTGAAGACACCGTCAGATTGCTTTATTCAAACAAGGTAAATGTATTACAATCTTCATGCAGCTGTGGTGGTGTAGTTTGTAGGAAGTTACTGTTAACCAAAGGCAGCACTTCTTTGGTGGTTCAAATCCATCAGTGACTCTTTCGGAGAAAGATAGGCAATCCCATCTCATGTGATTTATAGCCCTTGACAACCAGCTGTGAGTCAGTTCCAACTTGACGACAATGATATATATTTCCCACTGATTTATTTAGTTCAGCTATCCAAAGAAATGGTTCACATCATGCTTGTTATTATGCACCACTGAGTTACAAATGAACCGTAGCTAAACCCTGTAGCAGGTTTTCAGAGGCAATAAATCACATGAGAGATTGCCCGTCTTTCTCCTGTGGAGCAGCTGGTAGAGTCAAACAGCATACCATTGGATTAGCAGCACAGCTCCTTACCAATAGACCACCAGAGCAAGTTCCCGGTCTGTGAACCTCAGGAAAATAGTGGGTAGCCTAAAGGGTCCAAATTACCAGCCATAAGGTCCAAAAGATATTGGGAACCACAGTGTTTAGACGTTGACATGTCCAAGGTCAGGTCATCAGGATCAAAGATGGTCAAGTCAAGTCTGGAAGAGTCAGATGTAAAAGCCCCCAAAACAAACAAATAAGCAAAAACTCAACCAAAACCAAACAACAAAAAACCCCACCTCTCAGTTTTTTTGGACTTAGATACTTGTTTTAAATATGAAAACTTATTTTACATGGCATAACTTTTGATGTGTATATATATATAAGCATTTTTTAAACAGAATGCAATAAATATGTAAAATTGTTGACATTACAGATAAATCATCTATCTTACCAGAAGTTTTCTAGCTGTGTTTTAAAATTACAGTTAAGATTCATAGTTACTCTGTTTCATCTAATCCTGTTTTTTTTTTTCTTGACAAGATTCATAGAAAAGTTTTTTTTTTAATCTTTGTTGACTAGTTTAATGTCTCTGGAACTTCATTATAATGAAAGCCTATAAGATTAGGATTGCTGTCTCTTCTGTTTTCAAACATTATCTCAGCTTAGAAAAATTCTGACAAATATGAAAGAATATTTTTTTCAATGGCACAAAGATAATAAGTTTTAGAATTATCTTAATGAACTTTAGCAATATCTTAATGAGTTCAGGTACATTATGTACTTTAAAAGAACTCTCAAGAGTGAACTTCCATAATGTGGATACTTTAAAGATTGAACTTTAGTATACAGGTGCACAATGTATGTGTCAGCTAGAAGAAGAATTAGGATGAAGACAGTTCAGGGCACGTGCCTGGTCAACTTCGGAGGCATTCTAACAGATCACTGTTCTGAAATGATGTCTGGGGAGAAGACTGGGGCCAGATAATGTAAACTGCTGCTTTTATTTTACAACCAAAGTTATAGCAAGAAAAAGAGGTAATGTTGACAGCTTATTTTAACTTTATGTACTTTCATGTCTATTATTATTTACAATACAAATAACAAGTGAAGAAACAGTGTTGCTCATATTTAACCACTCAAAGATCACTTCAATCGATCCAAGTATTATGCAGTCTTGGATTACTGGATGATTTTTTATGAAAAATGGCAAGAATTTTGGATTTGTGATCACCACTTTTGAATTTGTAGACTGATGCTCATCAATTGAAAGAAGGTGATAAAGCATTTATGAAAGTGAAATTCTGTTGGTATAAAGGTTGTGGGAGTACAAGTCGTACAAATTTAGATTAGAGTCTACTTTGCAGGTATTAACAAAGAAGAGCTAGATTATTATGGAAGAATCATGGAGCATGTAACAAGATTATCTTTATTTGTTTATGCTGAAATTTTATCGCCAAGCATCTTTCACTTGGAATATATTTGCCAAGGAACCTTCAAGTAGGTAAGTCTCACTTCAGACCCACCTGCACTGAGAGCTGTTGCTAATTTCTTTTAACTTGTGCACCTGTTTTCTAAATTAGCTAGGAAAAAAACCCCAAAAAACCACAAACTATGGCACAGCTACAATGACAAGAACAATGGATTCTATATGAGAGAGTTCCGATTACAACTTCAACTCTATAGACCACATTTTTTTTAACATGGTTATTTTCTGTTTTCCCCTTGAGCCTCCTAGGTTTCTTTCTCAAGTAACTACTATGATTTAGACATTTGGTATATAGGAGGCTTGGTAGCTGAAAGGTCATTGGCTTTATTCCACCAGGAACTTTGCAGGAGGAAAGTGTGGCAACTCGCTCCTGTATAGATTCACTGCATTGAAAATACCATGGGGAGTTTTACTCTGATGCCTCCTGGTAAAAAACTGTGCTGCAACCTCGAGGGCTTGCAGTTGGAATCCACCAGTTGCTCTGAAGGAAAAATATGGACAATCTTCTCCTGTGGGATTAACTGTCTCTGGAATCTTGCCGGAGGGTTAGCTATGGGTCAGTTCTGACTTGACTGTACACAATAGGTTTACTAAGGATCTCTGGTGGCAATGAGTTGCACTGTCAACTTAAAAGTAGGCTATTTGAATCCACTAACTGCTCCAGGGAAGAAAGATGGGCAACCTCCTCCCACGTGATTTATGTTGTTGTTGTTAAGTAACTTGTGACTCATAGCGACCCTATGTACAACAGCCCTAAACCCTGCTCAATCCTGTGCCACTCGCACTGCCTCTGGCACACCTATCCCAATTACCCCAGTCACTGAATCAATCCACCTCATAGAGGGTCTTCCCCTCTTGTACCATCCCTTCACCCTGCCAAGCATGATGTCTCTCTCCAAGGACCTGCCCCTTCTTACAAAATGTCCAAAGTCCGGCGCTGGCTGAAAATCGCCTGTGACTTCATCCATAGCCACTGGTGAGAGTCAGCGCCCAGAGCCATCAGGGGATTTAAGCTCGTTGCCCACTGCTGTGGTGTGGACAGCTGAAACCCAGGCCCCGACAGGCACCTGGGGGGGGGGGTCCCAGACTCTACTTCATGCTCTGCTGGAGAAGGAGGGGCAGTCTCCTGTACCAGTCAGATCCAATCTGACGGTACACACACACACACACACACACACACACACACTTTTTCTTCTTTTTTAAAAAAAGACTACTTCAGCCGTCGGGGCGAGCCGTCGCGGCCCTCTGCCTGGGGCGGGCTGCGCTTGGCCCCCGGCTCGGGGTGAACCGTCACGGCCCTCAGCAGTGAGAAGGCAAGCAGCTGTAACCCAAGCCCACCAGTAAGGTGATAAAGTGTCCTCCCTTCCCCTCTTTATATCTACGCCCCTGTTCAGCATGAAGAAGCCAGAGAGTCGGCATCCAATTCCCAAATCAATAAGACAGTTGGTTTAATTACTATTGGAAAATGCTTGTCATTCCTCTGTAGCATCTGGTCCCCACTGGACCCTCATAATTTCCTTCACCTGCTCCCCCCACCGACCAAACTGTGCAGCTCTGCAACTGCATCCTGGCCCATCCTCACCCTTCTGCCCCCAACCCTCACCTCCTTGTACCCCCAATATGTTTTTTCCAATAAAAAAAATTAAAAAAAAAGATGTCCAAAGTATGTCAAAGCCACAGAATCCTTGCTTCCAAGGAATAGCCTGGTTTAACCCTCTCTAGGATGAATGTTTTTGTTTTCTTGGCAGTCCATGGTACATTGAATACTCTTCCCTAGCTCCACAGCTCCACATCAATTCTCCTTCTATCCTTCCTAGTCATTGTCCAATTCTCTGATGCATAACAAGTGATTGCAAAGACCATAGCCTGTATCAGATGCACCTTAGTCTCCAGAGTGACACCGTTGCTCTTCAGTTCTTTGGAGAGGTCCCTAACAGCAGACTTTTCCATCACAATACATCTTTTAATTTCCTGGCTACTGGTGCCAAGAGTGTTGACTGTGGAGCCACCAGACTAAAGTTGTTAACAATCTCAATCTCTTCACCATCCATCCCGATGCTGCCAATTGGTCCAGTGGTGAGAATCTTTGTCTTCTTGACATTGAACCTCAATCCATATTGGAGGCTGCAGTCCTTAACCCTCTGCAGCAAGCATTTCAGGTCCTCCTCAGTTTCAGTAAGCAGGGTTGTGTCATCTGCATAATGCAGATTGTTAATAGATCTTCCACCAAACCTGATGCCACACTTCTCCTCATAGAGCCCAGCCTCTCAGATAATCTGTTCTGCATACAGGTTGAAAAGGTATGGAGACAGGACACATCCCTGGCATACGCCCTTCCCAATTTTGAACCACGCAGTGTTTCCCTGCTCTGTTCTGATGACTGCCTCTTGGTCCAAGTATAGGTTTCGCATTAGCATTATCAAGTGTTCTGGGATTCCCATTCTTCTCAGAGTCAGCCACAGTTTGTTATGATCCACACAGTCAAACGCCTTTGCATAATCAATAAAGCACAGATATACATTCTTCTGGTATTCCCTGCTGGGAGTATCAGGTATGAGTAAATTCTGACTCAATGGTACAAAAAAATCCACAACCACCCAACATAGATTCACTATGAGTTAGAATTTACTAAAGGCAGTAGATTTGATTGATTTTATTTCCTTACATAACAATCCCAGGTATGTAATTTTGATTGGGGTCCAATTAGAGTCTCCTTGTATAGGGTCCAATCTTGATCACCGACTCATCCTTTTTTCAATATGTTTATGATAAGGACAATATCTTTGTTTGCTATTATTGTCATAAAAATAACAAGAAAAAATAATGTTAACGATTGCAAAGAAAGACAGAAGCATCTGTGTATCTCCTTCTGTTGTACCCTTTTTTATAGTATCACTCTGAAGGATTTAACATCTACCCGATTGTAGACAACTCTAGTACAAACTGATTAAGGAAAATTCCTGTTTCCAAACAGGGCAATCTTTACTGTTACATGGTTTAGGACTTCGACACAATTTTTTGAAGATACAATTCTCCCCATAAGAAGTAGGTTACAAGTGATACTCTCTTATAAGAGTTGGAAGATGGAAGGGAGGCAGCTGCATACCTTCTCTATGTTATTCAATTCAACACTTGCCTAGGTACAGGTGTGAAGAGCTTGTGCAAACATAGTTATTAAAGTCTTTGACATGTTGGTTTCATATCAATCATCAATCAAAAGGAAGATTATTCTAGGTAGGTTTGACTTAATCATTTGGAATAACTTTACCAGCAAGCTTCGACTTTCCTTCAGTTCACATATTTCAGCTGCTGAGTGTGCAGTTATTCTTATTTGCTCTAAAATCTTCCTTCTTGTGTATTGTTTATGCATGAGGTTTAGCTAATGCTTGTGAGAAACCACTCTGTTCCTGTTCCTCCCTTCCTGTTGATTTCCCTAGGTACTTTACATTCGCTTAGCTAGGAAAATGCATCTAATTGCTTACAATCTCTCTCATTATGTTCAACCCAGGAAGTGGAAAATAGATTCAACATTCTTAAGAACAAAATTACACTTAAAGAGATTGTTAGGTATTGAATGGTGTGCTCCAACCCTTCACAAATATATGTTGTAATTATTCGTTTGTATTTATTTATTAATACTTAAATGAACTTTGCAGAAAACTTGGATTTCCATTCATTATTGCACATTTTCCTCCCTATTCCCACCCAGTTTGCTTTTCTCTTTAAAGGGATTCTTTCATTGTTGCACAATTTCCTCCCTACCCCCACCCCTGTTGTAATGCAAATAATACCTAATAATATATCCCTTTTTTTAAATGCAGTGTTCATTATTTACCCCCTCTTTTCTTAGTTTCTTTCCAATACCCATGTCAGTCCTGTTTTATAACAGTGGCATTATGCAGTATTTATCTTTTTGTGACTGAGATATTTCGCTCAGCATAATGTCCTCCAGCATTACCCATTTTGCATACTATTTTATGAGTTCCTTGTTTTTCAGTGCTGCATAGTATTCCATTGTGTGGCTATACCTTTTGGTTATCTGCTGAATGTTTTATTCCAATATAGAAGGGCTTTGAAAAGAATATAGAAAATCTAGTGAACAGACTAGATAGGCAAAAACAAGTATTGCATCTGTCTTGCTTAACCTTATAGTGTCATTATTCATAATCTGGCATTTGATGCTCTGTATTATTGAATGAATGAACAAATGAAAGGTATAAAATGTTAATAACATGCATTATTATTGCTAAAGATACTATTTCAACTTTCCTGTATTTCCTAAGATTGTACTTAATTACCACCTGTTTGCATAATTGAGAGAATGTTTCCCCTTTGCTTTAGTTCAGTAATTTGGATGGATATCTCAAGATTTACGATCTTGTCTAAGCTTGGCTACTTGCTGCGTTTTCTCAGAAAATCTGTTTAGGAATATTGACATGTCTAAGCTTGGCTACTTGCTGTGTTTTCTCAGAAAATCTGTTTAGGAATATTGACATGAGGTTCAAGCATATAAAATATCAAAACAACCAGAACTCTTTCTTTGTGTCTCGAGAATGTCACATAGGTTGATCAGATAATATCTGAACGTCTAGATAGCTTACAATTGTGTTTGAATAGTCACGATGGACAGGGCTCCATTTGACACTGAGTGTTATCAAAAGAAGCTAGAGTCCTTACACTTAAAAGAATGAATCTACTGTCAGGATAAGACAGGACAGCATGCTGAAATGGGCTACAAAGTAGGATTATAGCCTAATGTATATTACTTTGGGGTTAAAGAATGTCTTCACTTTGTGCATGTTTAATGGAGCAATCAGGTCTCAGAGGAATTAAACAGTGAGTCTTCAACTCTGAAGAAAGGGATTGGATTTACTTTTAAATCTCATCTTTCTCTGTATGTGTGTGCACATGTATGTACACATGTGCTTACATTCATGTATGTATCTCCACATCTGAATTTATGGCATGTAGTGAGATATTAATAAATACTTAATAACTAGCTAGTATGATCGTAGTGAGTCATCAGAAACTATGAACATTAGTGAAACTAAAGTTGGTATACAACCCTCTCCTGTTAAATTTGACTGGCTTAGAAAAAAATATTTACTTAATAAATGATAAGGAATTAGACTAGGTTTCTTTCCTTTATGTATTAAAGAAAACAGTTTATCAAAGGGAAGGGCAGCAAGCTTCAGAGTGAGGTGAGGAAAGATACTGAATCTTTAGATGTGCTTGAACTTAGGTTCAACATTAGATTGGATCAAAATATTAGATTTTACTGTTGTGCAATATTGGACTTACTAGACTGTGCTCAAAGTCACATTCTGATTTAGAAATATATCAGTTCTTAAAGAAAGAAAATCTAGCCTTAGGCACTGATGTTCAAGGCCTTTCTTCAAAGAGGTTTCCTTAAAGTGTAACAAATATTTCTTATATATCTCTGAAAAAACATAAGCAGTGACTCAGCCTTGCTTTAAGGATTCTTGTAGAGGCTACATTTTGCAATTTGATTTTTCTCAAAAGATCATTTTTACTGAAGAAGCTTTCAAGTCATCTCTAGAGGGTTCAAGACCATTGAGGATTGGAGTGAACCTGACTCTAATGGCAGAGATAGGATTTAGATTCCAAAGTGCTTCGTCTAGAGAGTTTCTGGGGAAAGTTGTTTCATAACTTTTTTCCAAATTAACTATTCTTCTGTAGTATACAGATTTAAGGCTGTATTTCCATGTAAGAAACTTATGCTACAATTTGATGCTACTTGTTGGCACAGAGAGAGGAGTGTGATATTTTTATTTTTATTTTATTTTGACAGTCAAATCCATCTTACAATTGTCTTGTTCTTTGTTTTTATTCCAAGTTTTAGGGCATTAATTAAAGACTTCCTCTCACCTTACTCATGGAGGTTCTGTCTGAAAGTTCAGGGCTGTCAGCAGAAATGTGTCATCATGCAGCATCAGCATGATCCTAGAAAAATATCAATAAGTACATTAAACAAAAGAGGATTTAAGAGGCAATAAGACAAATTTCCCAGCTATGGGCCATTTCACTGCAAATCCATTTTAATATCTTTTAGGTTACACTTGACTTGTGCATATAAAGCATGTGGAAACAAGGACTGAAATCTAATAACTCAGAGTGCAAGAATGAAATGTGACAGCATCTTCATGACTGAAAATGAAAAAAAAAAGAATTCAATTGCTTGTTCTGTTAGTTTAAGAGAATAAACTGGGTTACCAAGACTTTAATTTAGTTAGGAAGACACAACTATTGTTATAAAAAGAAATTACGTTGCTTATCAATTATCTGGGAAGAATCAAAGAGTAAGACAGAAGGAAAGATGAATGCATACAGATAACTGATTTATAATCTGAAAAAAGGAACAGAACTGTTTAGAGCAAATTATTTAACCTGTCTATGGTACAGAATATCCACACTTAGGGCCAGAAAGCTTGTTATCATCATCAGAAATATTTACTAAATGTGCAAATTTAGTGGTGCTGAACCGTGGAAGGGAAAACCATGGAAACCCCTAAAACATATACTTTGGGCATGTTGTCAGGCTGGAACAGTTTTAGAAAAAGGTACATAGTAATGGTGGAGGATCAGAGAAAGAGAAGAAAATACTCAAAATGATGGATTGACATAGTGACTGAAACTACGGCTTGGTCACATCAGAGATTGTGAAGACGGCATGGGATAGGAAAAGGATCTGTTGTTCATAAGGTTATCATTGACAAAATGGCACTTCACAGCAACAACATACTCAAAACGGTTTAACTTTAACTTAAATTAATACTATTGACTTTTGAACAACCTAGGTTTTAGAAGCACCAATCACCCTACTGTAAAAAAAGCAAGAGCCAAATGGGCATGGCCATATCTAACCTTTATCAACTCCACAAATGGGAACTGTCCCTATAAACAACATCAACAACACAAAACCAATTTCCATGTGGTCAGACATGTACCCATGCTAGAGTCCTTGCACTTGAAGAACGAGTTTACTGTCAGGATAAGACAGGACAGTATACTGAAAGGGGCTACAAAGTAGGATTATAGCCTAATGTATATTACTTTCAGGTTAAAGAATGGCTTCACTTTGTGTATGTTTGATGGCGAAATCAGATAACTTATAAGTAACGTATATACTTATTCCAACAGATCTTACTGCTCTACTGTGTCCAAAATCCATTGTGATAGCTCATAGACCACACAAAACATATTAGGTAAGTCAAAAGACTATAATTCTTGTTAGTAGCAGGAAAGCTGCAGATACGTCCTTATAGGCCCCTTAGCCTTTAGCCTCACAACTTTTTGTCAGTCCTGACAATTATGGCTGTCCTCCACCTCCTACTAAACTTAGGCAAAGGTTCTTAGGTCTGATTCTCCTTGGAGTAGCTGTTCCAAGGTCCACTCTGACTCACGTCTGGTCTCTAGTACTCTGCTGCTGGCTACTATGGCTGTTGCTCCTATAGGCCCTGGTCTGATTGACATGTGAATCTCTGGCCCTGCAGATATGCAACATTCTCTTGCTTCCTCTTGGTGGAGAGGTTCTCCAATTCTGTTGCTGGATCTGCTCAATTTAATGGTGAAATTAGGATAGGATAACATGCCATATTAGCATATTTCTGCCCATCTACATGAGAAAGACAAACTCAATAGCTAGGAAAGCCATTTTGAACAATAAACCATTAACGCCACACTTCCAAATCATAAATTCATGGATAATTGGCAGTTAACTTTTGAACAATGTGAGTTTACATTGTGTGGATCTAGTTAGATGCAGACTTTTCTCTGTTACTACTGTGGTGAGTTTGAAGAGTTCTGAGTATCCATTTAAAATACTCTAAGATACTAATCATTTCCTGAAGATGATTAGCAATACCTGAGTTTTGTAAGAATAACAATTACAATCTGTTTGTAAGTGGACCTTTGAATTATTCAAGGGTCAACTATGTGTTAATTTTTAAAAAAAGTTATATACAGGTATAAATTTTAAAATTCTTATTTAGGTTTTAATAGACTTTACTACATTTTTATACTGAAATTAGAATTTCATGTTAGACTGAAATACTGGTAAATGATCAATTGATTCTTAATTACTTGCTGATAGGGTCAGGGATTTTTGAGAGAAAAACAAACTAAGATTCACTGACTGCTTTTGTATGCAAACTATTGTAGGTATTTCAGGTTTGGTACCATATAACCCCTCAAATTTACTTTATGAGCTAGATTTTTCTAGCTGTATTTATTGCCAAGAGAATAAAGTATAGAGAGATTAAGTAGCCTATCCTAATTCATTGTGATATAACTTTCAAACCATGTGTAACAAACTCCAAAGCCTGAATTCATTGAATTATTTATATCCCTCTTTTCTGAGGGGGGAAAGTTTAACTTCTCAATATTATCAATAATATTGACAATAGAAATGAAAGTGATAAGTAACTGTTTTAGGATATGTTTTCTTCAAAAGTAAAACAAATAAAGCATATATAGGGGTGGGTGTGTGTGTGAGAGAGAGAGAGAGAGAAAGAGAGATTGACTGATCTCAAGGAAATTGGTCAAGTGCTTACATCACCTAAAACTCACTGTTGTTCAGTTGGAACCCTCTATCATTCACCTTTCAGTGTGTTTCTGAGGCTGTAAATCACATGTAAGGAAATTTCGTATCATGTTCCCTTAGAGCAAGATGAATTCAAACCACCAAAGAAACTTGACCTTTTCAGTGCAACTTCCGGTAGGCTATTGCCATGAGGTGCTTCTAAGAGGCTAATAAGTCCCTAGTCTTTGGGCCAGATGACAGAGTAGAGGCATCTCCAAACTTACAAAACTATAAGGGGTTATGAATCCAAGAATGGAAGGAAATATGGCAATCGACTGGCTCTGATTCAGCAAACTGGAGGTTACATGGTGACAAACTAGATACAGGATATAGATGAAACAAAACACAAGAGTTTTGTTTGATCTGTAACTATTTCTCTGCTGTCCTGGGGGAGACAACTGTAAGCTAAGGTCAAGTTGGGATGTTCCTCCTGGAACAAGGTAGGATTTGGTTTGGATCTTAATGGACAAGCAGTATAAGGGTGGGGTGAGAAGCTGTAGGAGAAAAATATCAGAAAGTAAACTAATTCTGTGAACTATGATGTGGAGGTGAACAATAAAACTTGTTCACAAGGTACATGGAACACCAGCTAAAGGAGAAAATATTGTTCACAGGGTTGCATGTGGTGTATGTACTTGACTCAGTGGCACATAACAACAACAGTGATGTGATTGGACTAATTGAAAGTTGTTACTATCTGGTTGGAGCTCTGGTGACCTAATGGAAGGGAGTTGCACTGCCAAATCAAAGGCAGGGAGATCAAAGCCCCTAGGTGCTTTGCAGGAAAAAAAACTTGGCCAATCTCCTCTGAAAACTTGTGGGAGGGTCAGCTATGAGTTCATTTTGACTTAATGGCACATAACAAAAACAATATCTACTGAAAAAGTTGTGTTTTACTTTGATTAGTCAGGGAGTAGAAGGAATATATGAGACTAGTAGAAAGCTTATGCAGTAGAAAACTAAGAGGCAAATGAAACTGTAGCTAGTACTCTTTCTATCTCCATCCTAACTCCAGAAAGCAAGTGTGAAATTAATAAAAATTATTTATTAGGTATACTACTAATGGTTACCCATGGTGGACAGTGTTTGGTGGCGTTCCCCAGTAGAAATAAGCTTGGAAGCAGGAGTGGCATCCACTTCCGTAAACAGCTTGCCTCCAGAAGCCCTATGAACTTGGAGAAACAATGGAAGTCTTTCGTTTATAGGGTCGCTATGAGTAATCTATGACTTAAGGGCATACACACACACACACACACACACTCACACACACATCCATATATATACACACACACTCTGGTGGCCTACTGGCAAGTAGCTGTGCTGCGATCCCGAAGGCATGTGGTTCGAGGTCACCAGTTGCTCCACAGGAGAAGGATGAGCAATCTCCTCCTGTGAGATTGACTGCTTCTGAAAACCCACCAGAGAGTGTGCTGTGGGTCAGTTCTGATTCAACGGTACACAACAACATCAACAATATATATAATATATAATATATAATA
>NW_006399753.1:42386857-42391561 GCF_000299155.1 Elephantulus edwardii
AGAATTGATGCCTTTGAGTTGTGGTGCTGGAGAAGAGTATTGAATGTACCATGGACTGCTAGGAAAACAAACAGATTCATCCTGGAGAGGGTTAAATAGGGCGGCTCCTTGGAGGCAAGGATTCTGAGGCTTCATCTGATATACTTTGGACATGTTGTAGGGAGGGATTGGTCCTTGGAGAGGGACTTCATGATTGGGAGGGTGGAGGGACAGTACAGGGGGGAAGACCCTCTATGAGGTGGATTCATTCAGTGGTTGGGGTAATTGGGGTAGGTGTATCAGAGACAGTGTGATTGGCACAGGACAGAGCAGAGTTTAGGGCTGTTGTACATAGGGTTGCTGTGAGTCGCAAGTGACTCGATGGCACATAACAACAACAACAACAACATACAGGTTACATCCCCAAGGAAACCCCCTTTTAGCTGATTGTCTGCTCATAGATATCTGCTAGAAGATAACTAGAAATGAAATGATGATATTATTTCAAACAGCACCAAAGAAGTTTTACATTAAGTGAGATCTCATCCATGCAAAAACTACATTATAGCTGGCCAAACCAGAGACACATAAAGAGCCAACCTGAAATACAACCGTCCCTGTCACAGTCACTAAAGAAGTAGTTGTGAGGAAAACTTGCAAATAGCATTCACAAGAAAGTTGACTAGAGGGAGGACTGCAAAACTACAAAATTTGTAACATAAATTTGATGTATTTTTTTTCCTTTGAATAAGACTACAATTAATGGGCTCCTTCGCAGAGGAGGAAGTCTTGAAAATTAAAGACTGAAGAAAATTCTCCTTTTTAAAGAAGCTGGCCTTGGTGGATACAAGACAGTTTTCCAACATTCTTGTCTTCATTGATGAAAATTCCTTCATAAAAATGTGTCCTTCAGGCTCTTTGTCTGGCAACCTGGAGACTTCATTGTTTTGTTGAAGTAATTTTAAGCTTTTCTCATGAGGAAAGAGGCGTTGGAAAAGTTGGCTCTAAGGGTTGAGAACAGGGAGGTGAACTAGAAGCAAAATTTTCAAAACTATGGTAAGGTCTCTAAGTCGTATCTCTAGTTATGAGTAATAGTAAAAAATAGATGCCTCTGAAGTCAGTCCTGAGAATCTGTTTCTGAAAGATCACAACCTTGAAAACTCTATGGAGCACAGTTCTAATTTGCACACATGTTGTTATTATTAGGTGCTGTCAAGTACAATACATAGCACCCTATGAGCACAATACTTGAACCCTGTTCTATCCTTTGCCATCTTTATACTTCCTGACACACGAGAGCTCACTGTAGCAGTCACCATGTTATTCCGCTCGGTTGGGGTCTGCTTCTCACTCACTGCCCCTCCACCTTTCCAAACATCATATCCCTCTCCAAGGAATATCCCCTCCTAGCAACATGCCCAAAGTAGTGAAGCAAAGCCTCATCATCTTCGACCCTAAAGAGCACTCTGGCTGCACCCTCTCCAAGATATATTTAGTTGTTCTTTTGGCAGTCCATGGGATGTTCACTACTCTTCTCCAAGACCACAGCTCAAAGGCATCAATTCTTCTGTCATCCTGATTCACTGGGATTGCACACATGAAGTTACAATAACTAAAAATTGACCTTATGACAGCTAGCGTGAAAGCTCTCTGTACCTCTACCTTTTACCTTTTCACCACTTTCCCAAGCTGTGTTTCAACCAGACACAGCTTATTTATTGTTAGGATTTAAACAACAACAACAAACCACCAAAGTCAAAACACACCAAAACAACCTGTTGGAGAGTCAGCTATGATTATATTTCAACTTGATGGCAATAATGTTAAGTTCTGAGTTTATTTAAAAACAAAACAAACAAATACACACACACACACACACACACACACACACACAAAAACACTCCAAAAAAATCAAAACAAAAACAAAAATAAACCTCATTGCCCTTGAGTTGGACCCAACTCAAGCTGCACTGGCAAAAGACAAGGTGCCAGGAATAGATGAAAAATCATTTGAGGTGTTTCAGAAAAAGATGCAATCCTGGATGTGTTCACCAGTCTCTACTAACAAAATACAGAAAACTGTCTACTATACCATCTAATTGAAAAAGATCCATGTTTGTTTCCATTACCAAGAAGGGTAATCCAACAGACTGTGGAAATTAAAACGGTGGCAGCAACAACACATGCAAGTAAAATCTTGCTGAGGAGTATTTAAAATCAACTGAAATGTTACATTGACAAGAAGTGCCAGAAATTAAAACTATTTAGAAGAAGCCATGGAATGAGGGATAGGATTGCCATGTGGATCTTGGTTAAAAGCATAAAATATCAGAAAGTTGTTGTAAAAGCAGCGATAATAATGTGAGGCAACTGAATCTGACAGCTTCTAACTCTGTAAAAGTAAACTGTCTCCCTCCACGACATCTGCAATACCAAATCAAGCAACAAGGTTAGATATAGTCTCTCATGCTCACACTTTCCCCAATTCAAATACCAATTTTACTAGTAATTGGGTCTGAAATTTGTTACAGCACAGACTTTGTGGAACCATACTTAAAATTGTGGGGTTTATTAGAGAAGTCAACAGGCCACAACACAGGATAGCAACAAACAACAACTGTATGCTGTCAGTCAATAACCCAACAGTCTGTCCGTCCAGTCAATATTAAAAAGCTAAACAGATTGTCAACAATATGCCATAATCACCTAATCTCTCAGTTCTTCAGCAAATTTGGATGAAGACCTGTGGCTCTGGTTTTGTAAAAGACAGGTACCAAGTGAGATACATACAAATAAAATAACAACAGTCCCAAATCAGACATGTTCTTGTCCAGAAAACGACTTCTCACCCTCCAGCAGGCTTGGGCTAAAACAGCATGTCACACTGCTGTTTGCATGGTAGTCTGCCTGTCCTTTGCGAAGTCTGCATTGCTCTTTTGTATCTTCTGGTTTGGGGTTCATGCAGCTGCTGAAGACATAGGTGGATCATGTCAGACAGGGAGTTGAGGCAGCGAAATCATGTTAATGTGTTTACAGAACAGACAGAGTTGAGGCAACTAGCTAAACAATGATGGAGGAAACTAATTTTAAGCAACAGAATGCCTTAACAATAGACCCACTATGCAGCCTTTGTTCTGGACTCCTGTCATAACAATAATACCTAATCACATATCCTTTTTAAATAGTTTTCTCCCTCATCTGTTCCAATGCAGTATACATTATTTATCCTATCTTTCTCGGTCTCCCCCAACCCCTGGGGGGAGGGATTGTAAAACAATGAAAGAATTTTTCTTCTACTTTTCAAAGAGAAGAGTGAACTGGGGGGAGGGCTGGGCAGGGAGAAAAGAGCAACAATGAATGAATGGAAATCCAAAGTCTCTGTAAATTTTCATTAAAATTAATAATAATAAAATTGAGAGAAAAAAGATTTTAAACTACAACAACAAACCCCCCCCCAACAGACCCACTGCACTGCTAATGTTTACTTGTGTTTATTTTACTTGTCATGCAAAGACCTTTGCCTGTGTGTATCATAACAAATTATGGCTAACATTGAGAAGATTGGAAATCACAGGACATTTAATAGTACTCTTCTGAAACCTGTACATAGACCAAGAAGCGGTTGTCCAAACAGAACAAGTTGTTGTTGTTGTGAGGTGCCATGAAGTGGAGCACAACTCATATAGACTTTATGAACAAAAGATCTAAACCCTATTATATCCTGTGCCATCCTCACATTTCCTGAAACACAAGAGCCCATTGCAGCAGTCACCATATCAGTCCACCTGGTTAAGGGTCATCCTCTCCTTTGTCGACCCTCCTCCCTTCCCACCATCATGTCCTTCTCCAAGCACTAGCACCTCCTAGCAACATGCCAAAAGAATATCAGGTTAAGCCTCATCATTCTTGCCTCCAAAGAGCACTCTGGCTGCACCATCTCCAAGACATATCTGTTCAAAATAAGGAGCAGATCAAGGCGCTGAAAGTGAGCTGGGGAGGAGGGGTGGGCGGGGAGGAAAGCGCACAACAATGAATGAATGGAAATCCATGTTCTCTATAAACTTTCATTAAAATATCAATTTTAAAAAGGAAAAAAAAACCCAGGAAAGTTAAAACTTTTCTTTAAAATCAGGAAAAGTATGCCACAATGTTGCATTCTTTCTCTATTCCTATTCAATCGATGTTCAGCAAATAATTCAAGAAGTCAGACTATGTGAAAAAGAATGTGGCAACAGGATTGGAGGGTGGGATAAGATAGAGCAAAGTTCTGATTTGACATTTATAGAGTCACTATGAGTCATAATTGACTTTATATCATCTAACAACAACACTACAGTGTAGCTAACTGTTCACTGGGTTTCCAAGGCTGTAAATTGTAGGGAAAGAGATTGCCCATCTTTCTCCTATGGAGTAACTGTTGGATTCAAACCATCATACAGGCACAATCTTTGGGTTAACAAGACTTCCTTTGGATTAAACCCCTAGAGCTGCTATATATATATATACTTAACGACAAATGTATTCAAATGTCTTCTAGTGTTAAAAAAAGGTGAGTATTATTTCTACGTTTTTGAATCTACTGATGCTTGCCTTGTGACCTAGGATGTGATCTATTCTAGAGAATGTTCCATGAAATTTAACAGAACAGCAAGCAACAAATGCTGGCGAGGTTGTGGAGAAACTGGAACCCTGATTCACTGTTGGTGGGAGTGTAAAATGGTGCAA
>NW_006399753.1:42392587-42415898 GCF_000299155.1 Elephantulus edwardii
TAATAAAATATAATTATAGGAAAAACAAAAGGTGAGTAAAATAAATTACAGAATTTATAAAACTATAGAACTTATATTCAGTCAGGGTACAGACAGAAAATATAGGAAAGTTGATAATACATTCCCAGGTATATTGTTCATTGCTGTCCAGTCAGAGGTAATTCATAGCTGACCCTCCAGTGGGTTTTCTGAGGCAGCAAATCACATAGGGAAAATTTGCTCTTCTTTCTCCAGTGGAGCAGCTGGTGGATTCAAACCACATGCCTTTGAGTTGGCAGTGCAACTCCTTACCACTGGGCCACCAGAGCACCCTATTCTCAGTTTTGTTGTTGTTGTTAGGTGCCTTTAAATTGAGCACTATGTGTTATGACCCCATGAACAACAGACCTGAAATCTGTCCTATCCTATGCTATCCTCATTATCTCTGATATACTTGAGTTCACAGCTACAGCCATGTGTGAATCCATCTCATTGAGAGCTTTTTTCCCTTCCTTGACCTTCTTTCTTGACTATCTTTCCAAGTATAAGTCCCAGCCCAAAGAATAACCCCTCCTAACACATGCTCAAAGTCTGTGAGATGAATCATCCTCATCCTTGACTCCAAGGAGTACTCTGGCTGCACATTCCTTTAAGACATTCTTTTAAGATGATTATTCTTTTTACAGTCCATGGGATTATGAATACTCTAACACCATGATTAAAAGGTATCAAATATTTTTTCTATCATCTTTATTCATTGTCCAGCTCTCAGATGCCTAGTAAGTGATTGAAAAGACCATGGCCTGAATCTAGCACCCTTTACTCTATAAACTAACATAATTTAGTTCTAGTTTTTTTTGTTTGGTTTTTCTTTTAAGTCCTTGACAGCTGTCTTTCTGAATGCAACATGACTTTTGATTTCTTGACTGCTCTAATCAACAGTGTAGATTAGCACAAAGCTGGTTTCTGTGGATAGATATGATTACCCTTCATTATGAATTTCTCTGTTGGCCTAGTGTCAAGAAGCTGTGCTGCAATCCGAAAGGCATGTAGTTGGAGGCCACCAGATGCTCCATGGGAGAAGGATGGGCAATTTCCTCCTGTGTAATTAACTGCCTCTGAAAACCTGCTGGAGGGTCAGCTATGGGTTGGTTCCAATTCAACGGTACACAACAACAACAGCATATTATACAACTATTTTAATAATTATACTTGTTGTTTTTTTAGCTACTTTTCAATTGACCTCCAATTTACAGTAGGATCAGACTATTGAAATCCATTAAGTTTTCATTGCTTGATTGATTTGGAAGTTCACCAAGCTATTTTTCCTAGTTTGACTTAGTCTAGAAGGGTTGATGAAATCCATTTATTCATCATTACTTCAAAATGGCACCCTTTTCTAATTGATAAATTAAAGCTATGCAGCAGTTTTATGTTGGCTAAGAATTGAAGCTGGGTTTACCACATGGGAAGTGCTAATTCTACCACTGAGTCACCATTTTAACATATTCTGATACCTAGATAAAAAGCAAAACAAAACAAAACAAAACACCAAACTATAATATTACCAAAGAACTCTGGTGGTCTAGTTGGTAATGAGTTATGCTGTCATCCCAAAGACAGGTGGTTCCAGTCCACTAGCTTCTCCATGAGAAAAGAATGAGCAGTATTCCTCTATGAAATGTATGTTGTTGTTGTTATGTGCCGTCGAGTCGTTTGCGACTCATAGCGACCCTATGCACAACAGCCCTAAACCCTGCTCTATCCTGCACCAACCGCACTGCCTCTGACACACCTATCCCGATTACCCCAGTCACCGAATAAATCCATCTCATAGAGGTTCTTTCCCTCCTGCGCCGTCCCTCCACTCTCCCAAGCATGATGTCCCTCTCCAAGGACCCGTCCCTCCTGGCAACATGTCCAAAGTATGTCAGACGAAGCCCCAGAATCCTTGCCTCCAAGGAGTAGCTTGGTTTAATCCTCTCCAAGATGAATCTGTTTGTTTTCCTGGCAGTCCAGGGTACATTCAGTACTCTTCTCCAGCACCACAGCTCAAAAGCATCCACTCTCCTTCTGTCCTCCCTAGTCATTGTCCAACTCTCTGATGCATAACAAGCGATTGCAAATACCATGGCCTGTATCAGGCTCACCTTAGTCTCCAGAGAGACACTGTTGCTCCTGAGTACTTTAGAGAGATCCCTAACAGTAGACTTTCCCATCGTGATACGCTTTTTGATTTCCTGACTGCTGGTGCCAAGAGTGTTGACTGTGGAGCCGAGCAAACTGAAGCTGTGAACAATCTCAATCTCTTTGCCATCCATCCTGACGCTGCCAATTTGTCCAGTGGTGAGAATCTTTGTCTTCTTGACACTGAGCCTCATTCCATACTGAAGGTTGCAGTCCCTGACCCTCTGCAGCAAGGGCATGAGGTCCTCCTCAGTTTCAGCAAGCAGGGTTGTGTCATCTGCATAACGCAGATTGTTAATAGATCTTCCACCAATCCTGATGCCACAATTCTCCTCATAGAGCCCAGCCTCTTGGATAATCTGCTCTGCATACATGTTGAAAAGGTATGGAGACAGGATGCATCCCTGGCGCTCACCCTTCCCAATTTTGAACCATGCAGTGTTTTCCCGCTCTGTTCTGACTACTGCCTCTTGGTCCAAGTATAGGTTTCGCATTAGCACAATTAAATGTTCTGGGATTCCCATTCTTCTCAGAGTCAGCCACAGTTTGTTATGACCCACACAGTCAAATGCATTTGCATAATCAATGAAGCACAGATAGACATTCTTCTGGTATTCTCTGCTTTCAGCCAAGATCCATCTAACATCAGCAACAATATCCCTAGTACCACGACCCCTTCTAAACCCAGCCTGGACTTCCGGCAGTTCTCTGTTGATGTGCTGTTCTAATCGTTTTTGGATAATCTTCAGTAGAATCTTGATTGCATGTGAAATCAATGACACTGTTCTGTAGTTTCCACACTCAGTTGGGTCACCTTTCTTTGGAATGGGAACAAATATAGATCTCTTCCAGTCAGTTGGTCAAGTGGTTGTTCTCCAGATTTCTTGGCACAACTTGGTGAGCACATCCAGGGCAACATCTGTTATCTGAAATACTTCAATTGGTATACCATCTATTCCTGGGGCCTTATTTTTTGCTATTTCCTTCACAGCAGCTTGAACTTCTTCCTTCATCACCATAGGCTCTTGCTCATATGTTATTTCTTTAAATTCCTCTGTATCTGCCAATTCCTTTCTATATAGTGACTCAGTATATTCCTTCCATCTTCTTTTAATACTTCCTGGATCATTCAATATTCTGCCCAAAGCATCCTTGATGATAGCAACTCTAGGTTTGAATTTGTTCTTCAGTTCCTTGAGCTTAAGAAATGCTGAGCGTGTTCTGCCCTTCTGATTTTCTGACTCCAGCTCCTCGCACATTTCATTGTAGTATTTTGCATTATCATTCAGAGCAGACCTTTGGAATCTTCTGTTCAGCTCTTTAGTATCTTGAATTCTTCCTTGTGCTTTGGCTTCTCTATGCTCCAGTGCAATCTTCAGAGCCTCCTCTGACATCCATTTTGGTCTTTTCTTCCTGTTCTGTGTCTGGGGCTTCCCTCCGCCCTTGCAAACTCAGGCCGTGGACGCTGAACAGAGGGGCGGAGGGGGTCGAAGGGGACCCTCGCTGGGGACTTGGACGTCTCTGTGGGTTCTTTCCTGTGTGCAGCCAGCCCCTGACTGTGCTCCCGCTCCCGCTCCCGCTCCTCCTCCTCCTCCTCGTTGACTCCATCTTCGTGTGCCTTTGGCTGCCTGCACCAAGAGGCAGATGCTGGCCGGGGGCGGGGCCGGGGCGGGGGTGGCGCCCGCCAGTGGCTGAGTGTCTGAGAACTCACTTCAGGATCAGCTATGAGTCATCTCTGATTCAACAGCACATAACAACCACAACACAATATTACTAATGACCTTGACTCTAGTTGTTGTTGTGTACCATAGAGTGGGAATTGATCCATAACTGACCCTCTGGTGGGTTTTCAGAGGCAGTTAATCACATAGGAGGAGAAATAACAGATAAATCAAGTAATGTTAGAGTTATTATAAACCTTGTGAAATATTGGTTATATGCATTTTTACTTCAAACTCACTATAGTTACTCGATATTCCACTAGATTTTTTAATTTAACTAACCATAAAAAGAAGTATGTTGTTTCCTATATGACTGCCTATCATTTTTAATAGATATGGAATAATCTAGCAAAGATCACATGACATGAATTAATATGCATCCAGATTGTACGTAACATTAAAATGTTACTAAATTAATTTTCTCCAGGTGGAAAATTAAGTTAAAAAATCATGCAGTTATTTTGTCAATATTGGAAAAAAATGTTATCTATTATCTTTTACCTATTTCTGTGTCATTCATTGTTTAGAGAAAATATTACAAGTTGAAATGATGTACATTAATCAACTTTGTTGTTGTTATATGCCGTCGAGTAGAGTATAACTCATAGTGACCCTATTTGAACCCTGTTCTATCTGTGCCATCATCACACTTCCAAATACACAAGAGCCCACTGCAGCAGTTACAGTATCAATCCACCTGGTTGAAGGTCTTTCTCTTTTTCGGTGACTCTCCACCCTTCCCAGGATCATGGCCTTCTCCAAAAAAACAGCTCCTCCTAGAAACATGCCAAAAGTTAGGGAAAGTCTCATCATGCTTGCCTCCAAAGTGTGCTCCAGCTGTACCCTCTCTCTATCTGTTCATTCTCTTGGCCGTCCATGGGATGTTCAGTGGTCTTCTACAATACCACAGCTCAAAGATGGCAATTATTTTTCTGTCATCCTTATTTTTTGCCTAACTCTCAGATGCCTAGCAAGTGATTGGAAAAACTATGGCCTAAATCAGGTGCACCTGAGTCCTCAGACTGACATTATTACTCCTCAATAATTTGAAGAGGTCCCTAATTGCAGATTTTCCCAGGGCAATGGGTCTCCTTATTTCCTGACTGATGGTGTTAATTTGTTGACAGTTTCAATCTTCTTTCCATTGATCATGATGCTAACTACTGGTCCAGTGGTAAAAGTTTTTGTTTTCTCTCTCAACATTGAGATGCAATCCATACCAAGTTTAGGAAGAAGAAAAACAAATACAGAATATATATATATAATAGTTTTCCTCTTAAAATATTTACTAATTAAATTAAATGAGGCTTTTTTAGAATATAAAGACTATTTGAACTTGAAGACAATATATCATATTCAAGATTCTTGATTTATAATATTTGAAAGTAACTTTCACATAATATACTGAAATGTATGTAAGAAAGAAAATAAGTTGTTATATCCTTTTTCACTGATATAACATTCCTCGGGGGGCAGAGTTCAAGAAGCTTGAAAATTTCATGCAGTTTCTGAAGTTTTAAAATTCCCCAGTGAATTATTGACAAACCCAAACTGTTAACTCTATTTTGGTTTATCATGTAATTCTATTTTTGTTATAAACGTTGTACCTACTTCTTAGGCCTAAACTTAGTGGAGATGAATTTCTGAGGTACCAAATTTCCTTTAAATTGCAAAAGCCTTTCCTCCTCTTCCAAAGTTATCTCTGAATCAATAAAAATCTTTGACTTTCTATATTACCTTCCACACCTGAAACTATGTCCAATTCATCACAAAAATACTGCCAAGTAGATAAGAACAATAATCTGAGGCAGGCTAGAAGTAGTCTTCCTTTTCAGAGTTCTGTTTAAAAGGGCAACAGTGGGTTGTTCAAGGACAGATTCCAGGGAGCTAAGATGAACTGTCACCACCACGACCTCACGGATAGTGTGTGAACTGTAAATGAAAATAGAACAAAAGTCCTTGTGAAATACTTGTCTTCTCTTCTTTCCCCTTCTCATGCGCTCTTCTCAGAGGTAATTTAAGATACTCCACATTTGTAAGCCTCACTTTACAGAATGCACATTGAACAGCCTGCTCTCTGATTCAGAAAACATTCTATGTTCTTACCTCCTTATCAAATGGACAGCGTCCATGCAATTAGGCAATTTATTCAAACAGCTTAATCTATGGAACAGCTTGGAAAGACATTATAACCCAAGTTTACTGTAAAATAGAGAGATGCCCTTGTTTAAATACCCCATCAGTCAGATGTTGATTTTCAGTGAGTTAATATTTTATCAATAAATTCGAATTTTATTCTAAAGCATTGCTGTCAGTGGAAATGCATGCAATATTGGATATGGTCTCCACCTTAGTTGTTTAGTACAGTACCATGAGTCACATATGACTACTGAGCCCTTGAAATATGAGTAGTGTGACTGAAGGAATGTCTTTTAAATATTTAATGTGAAGTTAAAGTAGTCATACATCCAGACAGTGTAGTTCTGGAGTTTAGATGTCATTTTCATAGCTGTCTTAGAGTTGTAGTTAGGTACCATGAAGTTGACTATGACCCATAGCAACTGTATGAAAATGGCTCTGAACTTTGCCCTCTCCTGAGCCAATCTCGCCATCTCTGACACACCTGACCCCATCGCCACCATCACTGTGTCAGTTCACCTCATTCAGGTTCTTCTTCTGTGCTGACCTTCAACCCTTTCAAGCATGATATCCTTGTCCAATGACTGGTCCCTCCTTATGACATGTCCAAAGTATATGAGACTGAGCTTCAAAATCCTTACCTCTAAGGAACAAACTGTTTTTACCCTCTCCAGGACAGACCTATTTGTAATCTTGGCAGGCTATGGTACGTTCAATACTCTTCTGCAGTTTCACTATTCAAAGTCATTAATTCTTCGACTGTCATCATTATTATTTGTGCAGCTTTCAGATGCATAGCAAGAAATTGAGAGGACCATGGCCTGGATCAGGTGTACATTAGTCTCTAGGCTGACATCGTTGCTCTTTAGCACTCTAGAGAGATCTTTGACAGCATATTTCCCCAATGTAAATTTGTGCTTTGATTTCCTGACTGCTGGTGTTAAGATGGTTGATTGTGGATCCAAGCAAGATGAAATAATCAACAACGTCAATCCTTTTATCTATCATGATACTGCCTATTGGCTCAGTGGTGAAGATCTTTGTTTTCTTGATGTTGAGATGCAATCCATATTGCCGGATGCAATATTTGACCTTCTGCAGAAAATGTTTCAAGTCCTCTTCAGTTTCAGCAAGCAAAGTTGTACCATCTGTATAATGCAGGTTGTTGATGAGTCTTCCTCTAGTCATGCTGCCATATTTTTCTTCATAAAGCCCAGCCTCCTGAATGATCTGTTCTGCTTGAAAGATTGAAAGGGTATTGAGAAGGGATATATCCTTGATAAACTACTTTCTTGATTTTGAGCCATGAGATATTTCCTTTCTCTCTTTGGAGAACAGTTTCTGGTCTAGATATAGATTTCACATGAGCACAATCAGGTGTTAGCCACAGATTGTTTTGATTCACACAAACAACTTTGTGCAAGGCTATAAAACACAAATAGATATCCATATGATCCATCTAACCTCAGTAATGATCAATTCCTAGTGCCACAGCTTCTTCTAAATCCAGCTTGTATCTCTGTTTTAGGATAATCTTCTGTAAGATTTGCTTGCATGTAATATTAATGATGTGTTAGGTAATTTCCACATTCTGTTGAATCATCTTTTTTTTTTAAATTGGAATGAATATGGATTTCTTCCCAGTTAACCAGCCAAGTAGCTGTCCTCCATATTTCTCTGCACAACCTGATAAGCAGATATAGTGCTGCATTTGTTTATTTAAATATCTCAATTAGTATTTCATAAATTCCTGGGACTCCCCCCCCCAATTCCTTCAAAGCAGCTTGAACTTCCTCCTTCATCACCATTGGTTTTTGATCATGTACTACTTCTTGGAAAGTTTCTGTGTCAGCCTTTTTGGTACAATTACTCTGTGTATTCCATCTTCTGTTGTTGATTCTTGGATCATTCAATATATTGTCAATAGAATTCTTAAATTTTGCAATTCACAGTTTGAATTTGTTCTTAAAATCCTTCAGCTTGAGAAATGGAGAATGAGTTCTTCCCTTTTGACTTTCTGACTCCAGCTCTTTGTACATTTCATTATAATACTTTACTGTCTTTGTGATCTGCCCTTCCAAATTTTCGGTTCAACTCTTTCGAGTTCTTCATTTCTTCCCTTTGTTTTGGTTTCTCCTCTAACATCCCTCTTGGTCTTTTCTTCCTCTTGTGTCTCTGCCCTGGCCTTTCTTCATGGATAGTATTCTTCACATGATCCCACAAGTCATCTGGTCTTCATTAATTAATGTTCAATGCCTCAAACCTGTTCTTTTTTTAAAAATTTATTTTAATGAACATTTACAGAGACTTTGGACTTCCATTCATTCATAGTTCCACTTTCCTCCCTGCTCATTCCTCCCCCCGCCCCAGTTCACTTTTCTCTTTGAAAAGTTAAAAAAAAATTCTTTCATTGTTTTACAACCCATCCACCCCCAGTCCATTCCACTATGCAGCTTTCATTCTGGACTCTTGTCATGACAATATTGCCTAATCATATATTCCTC
This sequence comes from Elephantulus edwardii, assembly GCF_000299155.1. NCBI lineage: Eukaryota > Metazoa > Chordata > Mammalia > Macroscelidea > Macroscelididae > Elephantulus > Elephantulus edwardii. Next base: position 42,401,118 of record NW_006399753.1, read on the forward strand.
CTAAACAGTTCTCTCCTTAATCTGTTTCAATGCAGTATACATCAAACCTGTTCTTGAGATAATTTTTAAATTTATGTAGGATAGACTCAAAGTCATATTTTAGTTTTTTGTGGATTTTTAAAGACATTATCTTTAATTTGAACTAGCATATGAGTAGTTGATGGTCTGTTCCACAGTCAGCACCTAGCCTGGTTTTCACAGCTAATATTAAGCTTCTCTAACAATTTTTTTCTTCAGATACGATCAATCTGATTCCTGTGTAGTCAGCAGTCCACAAAAGAAATATTGAAAACACTGACTTATTATGTTGTTGTTGTTGTTATGTGCCGTCGAGTCGCTTGCGACTCATAGCGACCCTATGTACAACAGCCCTAAACTCCGCTCTGTCCTGTGAAAAACCCACCATCTGACACTCCCATCCCAATTATCCCAGTCACTGAATCAATCCACCTCACAGAGGGCCTTCCTCTCCTGCGCTGTCCCTCCACCCTCCCAAGCATGATGTCCCTCTCCAAGGACTGGTCTCTCCTCACAACATGTCCAAAGTATGTTAGACGGAGCCTCAGAATCCTTGCCTCCAAGGAGCCACGCAGTTTAACCCTTTCCAGGACAAATCTGTTTGTTTTCCTAGCAGTCCATGGTATTCTCAATACTCTTCTCCAGCACCACAGCTAAAAGGCATCAATTCGCCTTCTATCCTCCTTGGTCATTGTCCAACTCTCTGATGCATAACAGGTGATTGTGAAGACCATGGCCTGTATCAGACACACCTTAGTCTCCAGAGAGACACCATTGCTCTTCAGTACTTTGGAGAGGTCCCTAACAGCAGACTTTCCCATGGCAATACGCCTTTTAATTTCCTGGCTGCTGGTGCCAAGACTGTTGACTACAGAGCCAAGCAAACTAAAGCTGTGTACAATCTCAATCTCTTCACCATCCATCCTGATGCTGCCAATTGGTCCAGTGGTGAGAATCTTTGTCTTCTTGACATTGAGCCTCAATCCATATATTATGATAATAATTTTGGACCAAATGTTTTTAAATACTGAGTGAAGACTTCAATGTAATATAATGGACTAAAAATTATGAGTAGTGACTTTCCCATCCTGCTTCCTATTTTTCTTTTCTCCAAAACTCACCAAAAACATATTCTAGAATTTGCTGTGTACTGTCGAGTCAGGACAGACCAGCAGCTAACTCCTCAATAGGTTTAAAGAGGCAGTAAAGATTGCATGAGAGTAGATTTCCCATATTTTCCCACAAAGCAGCTGGTGTATTCAAACTGTGTACTTTTTGGTAGTAATAGGAAAAGATTTATTGTAGCATACATAGTGGACCGAGAGTAGGAATTAGTTGATGCTCAATTTAAAATTATTTTGAATTCTTAAGTTCAGTTTACAACAAAAATGATTGTTAATGATTATTTGTGCAGGGGCTTCATAAAAAGAGATGTTCTGGGTTAGTGCCTACCAACTGTAAAAGGCACTAATAAGAAAATATGGAAAACAGGAGGCTAATTCAAACTGCATCTATAGAGAAGGTTCTCTGGATAAAATCTCTCACCTATCCCTCTACTTAAGAATAAAAACAAATCCAGTTGCTATTTGAGTTGATTATAACTCAATACACCCATGTGTGTAAGATTGTAACCATGTGTGTAAGATTGTGCTCCATAGGTTCTCAGTGGCTGGTTTTACAGAACTATATTTGCAGGCATTTCTCTGAGGAGTTCTGGGTGGACTTTAATCTCAAATAATTTTGTTAGCAGCTGAAAAGGAATATCGAAAGCCTTGAATAGTACTGTCTAAATGTATAACTTTTTAAATTTAAAATTATATGAAATAAAGTTTTAAAATCCAGTCCCTCAGTATCATTTGTCCTGTTTCAAATATTCTATATGTGCCATTACATGTGGTTGGTGGAGACTTTATTAGACAGTAAAGATAGAGACAAAGGACTTGGCAATTCAGAAATCTCCCTTGGACAAAAAAAAAAAAATTAAAAAAAAATCCTAACTTAAAAGTTTATAAACAACAGACTGGCTAGTATGAGATTGGTACTCAGAATAATTTCTTCAATGAACTAGCTTTAGAGACACTCCTACTCACTCGTAGTCTATGCTCTCAATCTACAAAAGCATCCCCACACCTAGGGTCTGAATTCACCTTCCACACGAGAACTAGCTGAGCAAGGAAATACACCTAGATCTGCAACTGCAGAGCAAATGGACAATCAGAGAAGATGACCAATCATCTCAATATTGCCAGCTTGGAAAGGAAAACATGAATGAATATGACAAGTAAGTCTGGAGGTAACCATGGTGACTTAGCATTGAGTCAATTTTTTCCCCAATATTGTCGTGGCTATTACTAGGATTTTGTAAAACTTTCAATGAATATTTACAGAGAAATCAGAAAATTTTATAAAAAAAAAATCAGAAAATACCAAATCTAAACAATAAGTCCAAGTTGTCCTAGAAAATTAACAATCAAGGATGCTAAATATCTACTGAAGATTAAAAAATATGAAAAATGAAATCACAGATAAATAATTGTGCTGTCAAACCAAAGGCATGTAATTGGAATCTGCCAGCTGCTTCTCTGGAGAAAGATGGGCAACCTCCTCCTGTGTGGTTGACAGCCTCTGAAAACTCCTTGGAGGGTCAACTGTGAGCGAGTTCCAACTTGAGGGTGATGAGTTGAGCTGAATGTTAACAAATAGATTGTTGTTGTTGTTATGTGCCATCGAGTCGTTTCCGACTCATAGCGACCCTATGCACAACAGCTCTAAACCCTGCTCTATCCTGCACCAACCGCACCGCCTCTGACACACCCATCCCGATTACCCCAGTCACCGAATCAATCCATCTCATAGAGGGTCTTCCCCTCCTGCGCTGTCCCTCCACCCTCCCAAGCATGATGTCCCTCTCCAAGGACCCGTCCCTCCTGGCAACATGTCCAAAGTATGTCAGACGAAGCCTCAGAATCCTTGCCTCCAAGGAGCAGCTTGGTTTAATCTTCTCCAAGATGGATCTGTTTGTTTTCCTGGCAGTCCAGGGTACATTCAGTACCCTTCTCCAGCACCACAGCTCAAAAGCATCCACTCTCCTTCTGTCCTCTCTAGTCATTGTCCAACTCTCTGATGCATAACAAGCGATTGCAAATACCATGGCCTGTATCAGGCGCACCTTAGTCTCCAGAGAGACATTGTTGCTCCTGAGTACGTTTGAGAGGTCCCTAACGGCAGACTTTCCCATCGTGATACGCTTTTTGATTTCCTGACTGCTGGAACCAAGAGTGTTAACTGTGGAGCCGAGCAAAGTGAAGCTGTGAACACTCTCAATCTCTTCATCATCCATCTTGACGCTGCCAATTGGTCCAGTGGCGAGAATCGTTGTCTTCTTGACGTTGAGCCTTAGTCCATACTGAAGGCTGCAGTCCTTGACCCTTCGCAGCAAGTGCATGAGGTCCTCCTCAGTTTCAGCAAGCAAGGTTGTGTCATCTGCATAACGGAGATTGTTGATAGATCTTCCACCAATCCTGATGCCACAATTCTCCTCATAGAGCCCAGCCTCTCAGATAATCTGCTCTGCATACATGTTGAAAAGGTATGGAGACAGGATGCATCCCTGGCATACGCCCTTCCCAATTTTGAACCATGCAGTGTTGCCCTGCTCTGCTCTGACTACTGCCTCTTGGTCCAAGTATAGGTTTCCTATTAGCACAATTAAATGTTCTGGGATTCCCATTCTTCTCAGAGTCAGCCACAGTTTGTTATGATCCACACAGTCAAATGCCTTTGCATAATCAATGAAACACAGATAGACATTCTTCTGGTATTCTCTGCTTTCAGCCAAGATCCATCTAACATCAGCAACAATATCCCTAGTACCACGACCCCTTCTAAACCCAGCCTGGACTTCCGGCAGTTCTCTGCTGATGTGCTGTTCTAATCGTTTTTGGATGATCTTCAGCAGAATCTTGCTTGCATGTGAAATCATTGACACTGTTCTGCAGTTTCCACACTCAGTTGGGTCACCTTTCTTTGGAATGGGAACAAATATAGATCTCTTCCAGTCAGTTGGCCAAGTGGTTGTTCTCCAGGTTTCTTGGCACAACTTGGTGAGCACGTCCAGGGCAACATCTGTTATCTGAAATACTTCAATTGGTATACCATCTATTCCTGGGGCTTTATTTTTTGCTATTTCCTTCAAAGCAGCTTGAACAAATAGATTAACAGCCATAATTGAGGAAGAGCCCTAAGATTTAGAACAAAACGCTCAAACAACACACAATATTTAACCAAAAGCATAGAGAATCTATATATCATGGTCAAGATCTGATAAACAATCTTAGAGACAAAGAACAAGGATAAAAAGTATAAGAAGGAAGTAAAATAAACGAAGGTGGTTGTGGGGAGATTGTATACCAATGAAAGAATTTTACTTTTCAAAGAGAGGAGTGAACTGGGAGGGAAGGGTTGGGTAGGGAGAGAAGTGCAACAATGAATGAATGGAAATCCAAAATCTCTGTAAACATTCATTAAAAATAACAAAATAATTTAAAAAATATAGCCCAAATATTTATTTTAAAATCACTCTTCAAAAGTTGAGAGAATTAAGAAAATAAACATTTTAAGAACAAATAGCCTTCAAGGGGAAAAAAACCCACCAAAAACAGCATGAATTTAATACCTGATAATTTATATACAAAGTGAATCCATTGACTTCTAGGCTATGGTATTCACTTTTGAATGACTTATGTGTCCTGACATTTCACCAGGGGAAAGGAAATGTGTTAACCTCTGTGTGAATGACTCTTCAGGGGGTAATGCTTATTTGGTAGTGTAAATATTTTTTATAGATTTTGAATGTTATAGTGCTTAACCTATAGTCAGAGCTCCCAAATTAACTCTTATTTCCAACAGAGAAGAAATATTATTAATCTTGGTAATGTAAAAGTTTGTAGCAAGCTGAAAATGAGACGTGGAAACTGATAGAAGGTAGAGGTAAGGATTCTGCCCGTAATATCCTTATTTACAGACTAGAGAGTCAAGAGATAATGTTCACTGTCAGGAAAGAATATAGAAGTGAAATTGTTGTCATGTATAATTGAGTCCACTATCTCAACTATACGTAGTGAGCCTATGTACAATAGCCCTGAACCCTGCTCTGTCTTGAGCTGGTCTCATCATCTCCAACACATCCATCCATTGTCTCAGTTACTGTGTCAATCCGTCTCATCCTGCATCTTCCTCTTTTATGCTGTGACTTCACCCTTGGAAGCATGATGTCTTTCTGCAAGGACTGGTCTTTCCTGGCAACATGCCCAAAGTTTGTGAGATGAAGCTTTAAAATCCTTACTTCCAAAGTGCAAGTTGGCTTCACCCTCTCCAATGACAGATCATGGCAGTCCATGGTATACACAATACTTTTCACCAGCACCACAACTCAAAGGCGTCTATTCTTTTTCTGTCACCCTTATTTATTAACCCCTTTTTGATGTGTAGCAAGTAATTGTGAAGACCATGTCCTGGATCATGTGCCCTTTATTCTCTAGGCTAACATAATTGCTCTTCATCACCCTGGAGAGATTCCTGACAGCAGACTTTCCCAATGCAATTAGTCTTCTAATTCCCTGACTGCTGCTGCAAAGGATGTCAATTACAGAACAAAGTAAGCGGAAATTGTGAACAGTCTCAATGTCTTCTCCATCTATCATGGTGCTTCCAATTGGTCTAGTGGTAAGAATCTTTGTTTTCTTGGTGTTGAGCTTCGGTCAATACTGGACAATACAGTCCTTGACTTCTTTTTTTGGGGGGGGAGGGTTCAAGACTTTATTTTTTTAATTTTTATTTCATTTTATATTAGTTTGCACACAAAGCTTGTATACATTGTCTTTTGTACTATCCTTAATTCACATTGTGTTTCATACAATCTTTTCCATTCATTATATATGATTCTTTTTCATTTTAAAAAATTACACTGGTTTACCTACAAAGTTCATATACATTGCCCCTCATACTGGATTTCCCCCACACCCCCAACCTACCCCATCAAACCATGTAACCCCATGATTACCATCCCCATGACCATCTTTGACCCTCTTAAACAGTATTTATCCTTATGGCACTCAGTTAGTTCACTTAGCATAATATTCTCCAGTCCCTCCCAAGTTAGGTGGTGATTTACAAAATGATTGCTCTTCCATGCTGCTTAACATTCCATCATGTAAATGTACCATAATCTCTCAATCTATTCTATTGTGGTTGGACATTCATTTTCAGCAGGCAAGGTTTGCATAGAGTATATTGTTGATGAGTCTTCCTCCAGTCCTGATGCCACATTCCTCCTCACAGAGTCAAGCCTCCCAAGCAATCAAATCCACATATAGATTGAAAAGATATGGAGAAAGGACGCATCCCTGATGAACTCCTTTCTTGCTCTGAGGAATGCTTCCTGACTAGGGTTGTAATATTCAATTCAACTCTTACTCAAAATTTGGAGAAAATAGTCAATTGGTTGTTCAAATTCAGTTAATTGGGCTACAAAAGAAATAGACCTGTTGATTGATTTCTCTTTAGAATACAGCTGAAAAAAAATTATGGCAATCTTATTCACAGATAACCTGCAAACACAAAATCATCAACAAAATTCTGGAAAGATAATGTTTAAGTGGAGGTAGGGTTCTCGTGAGTTGAATACACATCTTTTATGGTCTAGAATCAGAAATCAATGCCTATAAAAATCACAAGCAAAAAGACCTAAAAGTAATAGACTCTCAGGAGCAAAACTGAGCAAAAAGGGGTACAGTGTGGTGTGGAATAAAAGGATTTATTTTTATTATAAGTTCTTCTAGTAATTTCTTTTATAATAGCACATTTGTTACTTCAACCTTTTAAAAATGTGGGTATACCCAACATTTAGGGGTCCCTTGAAACCATTTCAAGTATTTTAATCTGAGAAAATAATATATCTCAACAGACAAAAATCTATAAGTATCTTGGATAATTTAATCAATCAAAACAACACGGAGACCATGATGCTTTAATACTGTAAATACTGTACCAATGTGGAGGTAGGAGTGGCATCCACTTCCTAAATAACATGCCTCCAGAAACTAAATGAAATCTGATAAATGTTGATGTGTAGAGGCTTCAAGCCTTTTGTTCATAGGGTCGCTATAAGTGATACTCTACTCAAAGGAAATCAAGAACAACAAGATTGTATCCATAAATGAAGCAATAAATGGAAGATACGTAATAGTACTTAAACTCTTAACTCATAAGTTACAGGTAACACTGATATTTAAATTTTTGTTCCTGATATTAAATTTAGAGTTTTACGACCTACTTTCAAAGTTCAAATGCAATCAAAGTTATTTCCCTTTAAATTAATAGTTGAACAGGGCTTTAAACTTGTTTCAGTTCTCAAACAGACCTCTCACATCATCTCACAAAATCTTTGGTTAGATAGAAATGATGTCTATGAACTTTAAAGCATTTAAATCAAATCTCACTTTTTTCTCCAGTTGTTCTTCATGTATTGATGAACCACTGTTTTAGACGGGTTCTCACCTGTCAGGGTCCTCTGTTGTGCTTAAAGATACACATTTTTAGGAGACTGCTCATCTTTATCACCAGGAAACAGTTAGTGGATTCAAACTCCCAGTCTTTGTTTTAGCAGCCCAGTATGTTACACAACCTATTACTAGGATCACATTGTTGGTCAGGGGAACAAAACTGAAATTTATCTTCATCTCTTTTCTCATTATTAGCTTCTAATCAATTAAACTACCTCCTAAATCTATCCTGTTCTGCTTCCTGGCTGACCTAATTCTGCAATCTTTCTTTCCTTTCCACATGTTGCAAGAGAGTATCCTTAACCATCCAAGTTGATTTAAATGGAAGGAGCACTTATACTAGATTACTTCAGGAGACCTCTTTTCCCATGTAGTAGCAACATCTATAGGCATACCAACAACTTCCATTGCTGTTGTTATGTGCCATTGAGTCACCTGTAACTCACAGTTACCCTATGTACAATAGCTCTATACTCTGCTGTATCCTGAGCCAGTCACACTGTCTCTGACATACCTATCCACATTACTGTAGTTACTGTGTCAATCCATCTCATCCAGGGTCTTCCTCTCCTGTGCTGTCCCTCCTCCCTTTGACACATGATGTCCTTCTCCAAAGATTGGTCCCTCCTGACTCCATGTCCAAAGAGTGTGAGATGGAGTTTCAAAATCCTTCCTTGTCTCCAAGGAGCAGCCTGGTTTCACCTTTTCCCAGATAAAACTGTATATTCTCTTGGTGGTCCATGCTATGTTCAATACTTTTTCCCAGAACCATAACTCTTTTCCAGCACCACTTCCTCTGTCATCTTTGGTCATTGTCCAGCTCTATGATGTATAGCTAGTAATTATAAAGATCATGAAGAGGTCACCATGAATTCTATATTAAGTGTCTAATGGGATCTCTATGATACAATAGCTAAGCATTCAGCTACTAACTGGAAGTTCAGGAGTTCAAACCCACCAGTCCTTGCACTGAGGAGAGCTACAGTAGTCTGCTTAACTAAAGATTAAAGGTTTGTAAACTTTAGTAAGTACGTCTATTCTACAGATGTTAGTCCCACAGCTGTGGGAGAATATCAAGACTATCATCCATGAAGAATGCAAAAGGTCATTACAAAGATAAAGGAGAAATAAGTGATCAAGATGGATATCAGAAGAGACTCTAAATATACACTAGAGCATCGAGAAACCAAACAAAGGGAAGAAATCAAGACGTAAAGGAGCTGCACAGAAGATTTCAAAGGGCAGTGTGGGAAGACAAAGCAAAATATTGTAATGGAATGTGTGAAGAACTGGTATTAGAAAATAAAAAAGCTGAACTTGCTTGGCATTTACATATATATATACCAGATTTATTACAAAGTTTTAATACATTATTTTCACAAAAGATCCTTCCCTTTTCCTTCACCTCACCCACCATCAAATTGTGCCATCTTATGATGAACACCCTACCCGCACCATCCTCACCCCTTTATTTCCACCTTCCCCTCCCACCTTGGAACCTCACATTCATTCTACAATAATGGTTTTATACAGTATTTGTACTTGTGGGACTGAGTTAGTTCATTCAGCATAATGTTCTCCGTCCCTCTCACTTAGCATTTCCTAAGCTGAAGGAACTGAAAAACCAATTCAAGTCTTGAATAGAAATACTTAAGGGTGCTTTGGGCAGAATATTATATGACCCAGGAAGCACCAAAAGAAGACGGAAGGAGTTTATAAAGTCACTGTACTAAAAAAAGTTGGCTAACATAGAAGAATTTCATGAAACAACATGTGATCAAGAACCTGTGGTGATGAAAGAGAAAGCACAAGCTGCTTTGAAGGAAAGGTCAAAATAAGGCCCCAGGAAATGATGGCATACCAATTGACATATTTCAACAAACTGATGCTGGCCTGGATGCGTTCACCAAATTATACCAAGAAATCTGGAGGACAAATACCATGCCAACTGACTTGAAGAGAACCATATTTGTTCCTGTTCCAGAAAAGGTGACCCTATAGAGTGTGGACATTGTCAAACAATATCACATGCAAACACAATCCTGATGAAAATTATCCAAAATGACAGGAACAGCACATCAACAGAGAACTGCTTGGAGTGCAGGCTGGATGTTAGAAGAAGCCATGGCACTAGGGATATTATAGGCAATGTTAGATGAATCCTGGCTTAAAGCAGAAAGTACCAGGAGAATCTCTATTTATATTTCATTGACTATGCACAGGCATTTGACTGTATGGATCACAACAAACTGTGGCTAACTCTGAGAAGAATAGGGATCCCAAAACACTTGATTATACTTATGCAAAACCTGTACTTAGACTAGAAATCAGTCATCAGAACAGAGCAAGGAAACACTGCATGGTTCAAAACTGGGAAAGGTGTATGCCAGGGATCCATCTTATCTCACTCTATACCTTTACAATCTATGTGTGGAACAGATCATCCAGGAAGCTGGGCTCTATGAGCAGAAATGTGGAGGAAGACTCATCAACCATCTGCGTTATGAAGATGACACAACCTTGCTTGCTTGCCAAAACTAAGGAGGGCCTGGGGCATTTGCTACAAAAGGTCAACAACTGAAGTCTTCAATATGGATTGAAGCTCAACATCAAGAAAAGGAAACAAACTGGGGTGTTTGGTAGCATCATGATACACAGAGAAGAGACTGAGATTGTTAAAAGCTTCAGCTCGCTTGGCTCCACAATCAACACTCTTGGTACCAGTACTCAAAAATTAAAAGTCAAATTGCATTGGGAAAATCTGCTCTCAGAGACCTTTCCAAAGAACTGAGTAATAATGATTTCAGTCTGGAGACTAAGGTGTACCTGATCCAGGCCATGGTCTTTGCAACTTACTATTCATCAGGAAGCTGGACAATGACTAATGATGATAGAAAGAGAATTTATGCCTTTGAGCTGTGGTGCTGGAGAAGAGTATTGAATATACCATGGAATGTTTGGAACACAAATAGATCTGTCCTGGAGAAAATTAAATCAGAATGTGCCTTGGAAGCAAGGACTCTGAAGCTCCATCTGACATACTTTGAGCATGTGGCAAAGAGGTACCACTCTTTGGAGAGGAACATCATGCTTGGAAGGGTGAAGGGACAGTGCAAAATGGATTGACTCATTGACTGGAATAATGGCGGGGAAGGTTTGTCAGAGACAATGAGTTTCACTCAAGGAAGAGCAAAGTTCAGAGCTGTTGTTCATAGGATGGCTATGAGTTGAAAGCAACTTGACGGCAGATAACAGCAAGAACAACATAGATGTTGGTACAAACCTCTGCTTACAAACAGAACTGCTCAGGAAATTTTACAAACTTGTAATCTCTGGTGAAGCAGACTGCCACATCTTTCTTCAGTGCAATGACTGGGGGTTTGATCTGCTAAGCTTTCAGGTAGCAGCTGAGTCCTTACCTACTGCAACACAGAGCTCCCATCAAACACTTAAAATCCAGTTCATGGAGACCCCTTCATTAGGTTTCTGGGTTTATATATGTTTTAAGAGAGGAAACGGACTAATCTTTCTCTTGCATAATAGCTAGTAAACTCAAACTACAGACTTTTCAGAACCACTAGGTCTCCTTCATGAAACATTTCATATATACTAACTTCTTTAGTTATGCATATTTTAGGGTATCACTAGCTTTTTTAATCACATAGCTAAATGGATTTCTCAATGGTCAAGTGTATTCAAAGCCCCATAACTAAGTAATTGGTGGCAGAAGCGAGGTTGAAACCCAGATATTTCAACTCTCCTCAAGTTATTTTTCTATATATATGTCACTATGCATGGAAGAGAAAGGAATGTTAGCAAAACTTTTTATCTGAATTACAAGGCTTGAATTATTATTGAAAAACATAATCCATTTTATTTAACAGGGAATAAACAATTCATTCTTGCATTTATTTGCATATGGGAGCTCTGGTGGTCTAGTGATAAGAAGCTGGGCTGCAATAAAAAGGCATGAAGTTCAAATTCGCAAGCTGCTCTGTGGGAGAAAGATGGGCAATTTCCTTCAAAGCAATTTACTGCTTCTGAAAACCTGCTTGAGAGTCAGCTATGAGTCGGTTCCGACTTAACTACACACAACAACAGTTTCATGCACTAGGAATTGATGACTTGTGAGTCATCTAGGCCTTACTTTGTAATTTTGAGGAAGCCATTTCATGTCTCTGACCCTCAATTCCCTAGCCTCTAAAATAAGTATAAAAAGATTACTATTAGTATTGACTAAGGTCATGGATATCAAATACCTGTCAGAAGTAAATAAAGCCCTTCTTTTTATGGTCTTCCACCACTTCATCTGATGAGTCATTTTTAACTTCTAAAGCAAAGCAATAGACTTCTCATACTTAATTAGAATCCACCTTGAGCTAGTTTGCTTTTTAATTATTTCTCCTTACTCTCGTTTTCAATTTCTTTAGGAATTAATAAGATTCTATCTACTTTTCCCCTTATTACTTCCCCATAGGCTCTTCTATGCTATAATAACTAGTGGTACCTGAATTGAGTTTACAGAGCCAAAGCAAAATGCAAACATGCTTCTATTTTCCATTCTCCTTCAACTACCCTGAGACGGGTCTGCATGTCCTCTTGTGTGTTCTCTCATACCTGGCAGCCCACAGTGACATGAGTGAGTGTCTCTGTACACTTTGCACCATCTTTCAGCTTATCACTAGACAAGCCTGCCATCCCATCGCTCTTCCTGTCTGTACAGTTCTGTTCAACAGACACTTGTTAACCTTGACAGTGTCTCTTGCAGTGTTATCATTGTGAGAGAGCACTTTGGCTTTTTACATGCTGTCATGCTCAGAACTGAAAACAAATACATATATAAATTAATAGCACATGATTAAATCAGAAAATGTTGAACAGTGAATTACTTAACTGTGCAAAGTGAATGTCTTCTATCAGGAGATCAGTAGCTTTTCCATTTAGAATTGTTCATGCTGAATTAAAAAAAATTCTCAATATTAATTGAGGTGTATTTCTTCAATGGCAATAGCAATAAATTAGTAATTTTTTAATTTATTTAAGAAAGACTTAAAGCATTTCTGTAATAATACAGTCATAAGGAAGTATAGAGTGGCCAAAACATTCCCTGCCAACCTGGGTATATCCAAACCAAATCAAACTGATTCTAACTTACAGTCACCCAGTAGGGCAGAATACATTTCTTCATAGTTTCCAAGGTGCTGTAATCTGCTTTTCTAAATATTTGTAGAAGTAGATTGTATCAGAAGTAGATTGTTTTCATCATTTTTCCAAAGAGCAGCTGGTGGGTTCAAACCAACCACCTTTTGGTTAACAACTGAACAGCTTACACACAGTGCCACAGCGTCTGCCTGGAAATAGAGTAAAAATAATAACTGTAACAAAATCCAAGATAGACTCACAACATCGCTCCTAAAACACCCAAGAAGATATCTGAGCATCTCCTATCATTCATAACGCAACAGAACCTCCATTCTCTGCTTTTGAGTTGGTTTCCATTCATAATGGTCTTCTGAAAAGGAGCAACGACAATGTAGGGATGACTGAATCTGACCTCCACTAACTCCACAAAAAGCAATTCTCTCCATAACACCACCCACAGTATAAAACTGATCCCTATAATGTCAGGCATGACCCCCACACTGCTGCCTCCACTTCTAATCAATGCATCTAAAATTCATTCCAAATTATCACATAGACTACACAGTCTCTTTTACCCGCAGTTGTAGGGTTAATTGGAAAACAGGTTGGGGAGTGGAAGGCAAAGGATATCACACAGTCAAAGTTTGATTCAATAATCAGGTTAGCAGCGAGACATAATCCTTCAGTTCAGACAGCTTCTCCATCAGCAAGATTCCTCTGGAGCAGGAGTTTCTGGCACCAAAGGACTTGCACTCTTCTCTACTGCTTCTAGCTCCTGGTGTTGAGTTTTTGCTCCTGCTCCGGCTCCATGTGACTCCTTCAGGCTATGCCTTGCCATAGTCTCCATACATTCTGGTTAGCGCTCTCTTATGTTGGCTTCTCAGCTGTTGCTGATATTGAAGACACCAAAAAAGGGCAAACTACTTATCTTAAACTGAAGTAGCTTGAGACCATCCCCCCCAGGGGTGAGGATTGAAAAGGAACTAAGTCAATGAATACAAAAACCATTCTTTTTAAATTTTGTTTAAATAAAATTTTTATTTTATACTGGCTTACTTATAAAGTTTTTGTATATTGTTTTTCGCGCCAGATAATTCGCATTTCCTTTACCTACCCTTCCCTCCTCAGTGTCAACTGGGTAGATGCAGCCTCGTGAACCTGAAAGAGAGGCAGGTGGGGAAACACGGGGACCTTTATGGCTTTCTTTCTGCCTCAAGTGGGTGGCCGCTGAGCTGACTTGCTGGATGAATTGGGGGTTTCTGGCCAGCGCTTGCCAGCGCCTGGGCATGTTGGATGGTAAAATACTGGAATTTATGACCATGCCTAGAGGACAGACAGAGGCAGCTGGGTCTTTCTTGGGTCTCAGTGTCAGCTGGGTAGATGCAGCCTCGTGAACCTGGAAGCAGTAGTGGCATGCACTTCCGTAAATAGCTTGCCTCCCGAAACCCTATGAACCAGGAGAAAGGATGAAATTCAGGCACGCAAGTGTTGAAGACTTTAGTTCATAGGGTCACTATGAGTTGCCTATGACACAACAGCACTCAACAACATGGAGAGAGACAAGTTGGCCTAGTGGACTGAAAGCGATGCTACCAAGCCAAAGGTGGGTAACTAATCCACTGCCCTAAGGTCTGCTTTCCGTTGTTTTTGTTCAGTCTTCTAGGTCGTATAGCCCTGGTGTGTCCACTTGCTGTACAGAGGTCACTTGTGGTGGCTGTGTAGCTGAACACTGTGACACTGATGTGTCAAATGCGATATTGGTTACCCATGGTGGACAGTGTTTGGTGGTGCTCCCCAGTTGAAACAAGCTTGGAAGCAGGAGTGGCATCCATTTCTGTAAATAGCTTGCCTCCGGAAACCCTATGAACCTGGAGAAAGGATGAAAGTCACTCACGCAAGTGTTGAGGACTTTCCTTCATAAGGTCGCTATGAGTCTCCTACAACTCGATGGCACTCAACAACAAGAACACCCTTCCATCACCCATCAAATTGTGCAATCCTCACCACTTTGCTCCTATGTCCCCCTTCATTGGATCCACATACATGTTCCGCAATAATG